>NW_028317651.1:5571748-5724181 GCF_055824585.1 Amblyomma mixtum | reverse complement strand
CTCCAAAACTCCAAAACTCCAAAACTCCGAAACTCCAAAACTCCGACACTCCAAAACTCCAAAACTCCAAAACTCCAAAACTCCAAAACTCCAAAACTCCAAAACTCCGAAACTCCGAAACTCCGAAACTCCAAAACTCCAAAACTCTAAAACTCCGAAACTCCAAAACTCCGAAACTCCAAAACTCCAAAACTCCAAAACTCCAAAACTCCGAAACTCCAAAACTCCAAAACTCCAAAACTCCAAAACTCCGAAACTCCAAAACTCCGAAACTCCGAAACTCCGAAACTCCGAAACTCCAAAACTCCGAAACTCCGAAACTCCGAAACTCCGAAACTCCGAAACTCCGAAACTCCAAAACTCCAAAACTCCGAAACTCCAAAACTCCGAAACTCCAAAACTCCAAAACTCCAAAACTCCAAAACACCGAAACTCCGAAACTCCGAAACTCCGAAACTCCGAAACTCCAAAACTCCAAAACTCCAAAACTCCAAAACTCCGAAACTCCGAAACTCCAAAACTCCAAAACTCCGAAACTCCGAAACTCCAAAACTCCAAAACTCCAAAACTCCAAAACTCCGAAACTCCAAAACTCCGAAACTCCAAAACTCCAAAACTCCAAAACTCCAAAACTCCGAAACTCCAAAACTCCGAAACTCCAAAACTCCAAAACTCCAAAACTCCAAAACTCCAAAACTCCAAAACTCCAAAACTCCGAAACTCCGAAACTCCAAAACTCCAAAACTCCGAAACTCCAAAACTCTAAAACTCCGAAACTCCGAAACTCCAAAACTCCAAAACTCCGAAACTCCAAAACTCCAAAACTCCAAAACTGCAAAACTCCAAAACTGCAAAACTCCGAAACTCCAAAACTCCGAAACTCCGAAACTCCAAAACTCCAAAACTCTAGAACTCCGAAACTCCAAAACTCCAAAACTCCAAAACTCCGAAACTCCAAAACTCCGAAACTCCAAAACTCCAAAACTCCAAAACTCCGAAACTCCAAAACTCCGACACTCCAAAACTCCAAAACTCCAAAACTCCAAAACTCCAAAACTCCAAAACTCCAAAACTCCGAAACTCCGAAACTCCGAAACTCCAAAACTCCAAAACTCCGAAACTCCGAAACTCCAAAACTCCAAAACTCCGAAACTCCGAAACTCCGAAACTCCGAAACTCCAAAACTCCAAAACTCCAAAACTCCAAAACTCCGAAACTCCGAAACTCCAAAACTCCAAAACTCCGAAACTCCAAAACTCCAAAACTCCAAAACTCCGAAACTCCAAAACTCCAAAACTCCGAAACTCCGAAACTCCAAAACTCCAAAACTCCGAAACTCCAAAACTCCAAAACTCCAAAACTGCAAAACTCCGAAACTCCGAAACTCCAAAACTCCAAAACTCCGAAACTCCAAATCTCCAAAACTCCGAAACTCCGAAACTCCGAAACTCCAAAACTCCAAAACTCCAAAACTCCGAAACTCCAATACTCCGAAAGTCCGAAACTCCAAAACTCCAAAACTCCGAAACTCCAAAACTCCGAAACTCCGAAACTCCGAAACTCCAAAACTCCAAAACTCCGAAACTCCAAAACTCCAAAACTCCAAAACTCCAAAACTCCGAAACTCCAAAACTCCAAAACTCCAAAACTCCGAAACTCCAAAACTCCAAAACTCCGAAACTCCGAAACTCCAAAACTCCGAAACTCCGAAACTCCAAAACTCCAAAACTCCCAAACTCCAAAACTCCGAAACTCCGAAACTCCGAAACTCCAAAACTCCGAAACTCCAAAACTCCAAAACTCCAAAACTCCAATACTCCAAAACTCCAAAACTCCAAAACTCCGAAACTCCGAAACTCCAAAACTCCAAAACTCCGAAACTCCAAATCTCCAAAACTCCGAAACTCCGAAACTCCGAAACTCCAAAACTCCAAAACTCCAAAACTCCGAAACTCCAATACTCCGAAACTCCGAAACTCCAAAACTCCAAAACTCCGAAACTCCAAAACTCCGAAACTCCGAAACTCCGAAACTCCAAAACTCCAAAACTCCGAAACTCCAAAACTCCAAAACTCCAAAACTCCAAAACTCCGAAACTCCAAAACTCCAAAACTCCAAAACTCCGAAACTCCAAAACTCCAAAACTCCAAAACTCCAAAACTCCGAAACTCCAAAACTCCAAAACTCCAAAACTCCAAAACTCCGAAACTCCGAAACTCCAAAACTCCGAAACTCCGAAACTAAGAAACTCCAAAACTCCGAAACTCCAAAACTCCAAAACTCCAATTCTCCAAAACTCCAAAACTCCAAAACTCCGAAACTCTGAAACTCCGAAACTCCGAAACTCCAAAACTCTAAAACTCCAAAACTCCGAAACTCCGAAACTCCAAAACTACAAAACTCCACAACTCCAAAACTCCAAAACTCCAATACTCCAAAACTCCAAAACTCCAAAACTCCGAAACTCCGAAACTCCAAAACTCCAACACTCCGAAACTCCAAAACTCCAAAACTCCAAAACTCCAAAACTCCGAAACTCCGAAACTCCAAAACTCCGAAACTCCGAAACTCCGAAACTCCAAAACTCCAAAACTCCAAAACTCCAAAACTCCGAAACTCCAAAACTCCGAAACTCCAAAACTCCAAAACTCCAAAACTCCAAAACTCCGAAACTCCAAAACTCCGAAACTCCAAAACTCCAAAACTCCAAAACTCCAAAACTCCAAAACTCCAAAACTCCGAAACTCCGAAACTCCAAAACTCCAAAACTCCGAAACTCCAAAACTCCAAAACTCCGAAACTCGGACACTCCAAAACTGCAAAACTCCGAAACTCCAAAACTCCAAAACTCCAAAACTGCAAAACTCCAAAACTGCAAAACTCCGAAACTCCAAAACTCCAAAACTCCGAAACTCCGAAACTCCGAAACTCCAAAACTCCAAAACTCCAAAACTCCAAAACTCCGAAACTCCAAAACTCCGAAACTCCAAAACTCCAAAACTCCAAAACTCCAAAACTCCGAAACTCCAAAACTCCGAAACTCCAAAACTCCAAAACTCCAAAACTCCAAAACTCCGAAACTCCGAAACTCCAAAACTCCAAAACTCCGAAACTCCAAAACCTCAAAACTCCGAAACTCCGAAACTCCAAAACTCCAAAACTCCGAAACTCCAAAACTCCAAAACTCCAAAACTGCAAAACTCCAAAACTGCAAAACTCCGAAACTCCAAAACTCCAAAACTCCAAAACTCCGAAACTCCGAAACTCCAAAACTCCAAAACTCCAAAACTGCAAAACTCCAAAACTGCAAAACTCCGAAACTCCAAAACTCCAAAACTCCAAAACTCCGAAACTCCGAAACTCCAAAACTCCGAAACTCCGAAACTCCAAAACTCCAAAACTCTAGAACTCCGAAACTCCAAAACTCCAAAACTCCAAAACTCCGAAACTCCGAAACTCCGAAACTCCAAAACTCCGAAACTCCGAAACTCCGAAACTCCAAAACTCCGAAACTCCGAAACTCCGAAACTCCGAAACTCCAAAACTCCAAAACTCCAAAACTCCGAAACTCCAAAACTCCGAAACTCCAAAACTCCAAAACTCCAAAACTCCAAAACTCCAAAACTCCGAAACTCCAAAACTCCAAAACTCCGAAACTCCAAAACTCCGAAACTCCAAAACTCCAAAACTCCAAAACTCCAAAACTCCGAAACTCCAAAACTCCGAAACTCCAAAACTCCAAAACTCCGAAACTCCAAAACTCCAAAACTCCGAAACTCCGAAACTCCAAAACTCCGAAACTCCAAAACTCCAAAACTCCAAAACTCCAAAACTCCAAAACTCCAAAACTCCAAAACTCCGAAACTCCAAAACTCCAAAACTCCAAAACTCCAAAACTCCAAAACTCCGAAACTCCAAATTCCAAAACTCCAAAACTCCAAAACTCCAAAACTCCAAAACTCCGAAACTCCAAAACTCCGAAACTCCAAAACTCCAAAACTCCAAAACTCCAAAACTCCAAAACTCCGAAACTCCAAAACTCCGAAACTCCGAAACTCCAAAACTCCAAAACTCCAAAACTCCGAAACTCCAAAACTCCAAAACTCCAAAACTCCGAAACTCCGAAACTCCGAAACTCCGAAACTCGAAAACTCCGAAACTCCGAAACTCCAAAACTCCAAAACTCCAAAACTCCGATACTCCGAAACTCGGAAACTCCCAAACTCCAAAACTCGAAAACTCCGAAACTCCGAAACTCCGAAACTCCAAACCTCCAAAACTCCAAAACTCCAAAACTCCGAAACTCCAAATCTCCAAAACTCCGAAACTCCGAAACTCCGAAACTCCAAAACTCCAAAACTCCAAAACTCCGAAACTCCAATACTCCGAAACTCCGAAACTCCAAAACTCCAAAACTCCGAAACTCCAAAACTCCGAAACTCCGAAACTCCGAAACTCCAAAACTCCAAAACTCCGAAACTCCAAAACTCCAAAACTCCAAAACTCCAAAACTCCGAAACTCCAAAACTCCAAAACTCCAAAACTCCGAAACTCCAAAACTCCAAAACTCCAAAACTCCAAAACTCCGAAACTCCAAAACTCCAAAACTCCAAAACTCCGAAACTCCAAAACTCCAAAACTCCAAAACTCCAAAACTCCAAAACTCCAAAACTCCAAAACTCCGAAACTCCAAAACTCCAAAACTCCAAAACTCCAAAACTCCGAAACTCCAAAACTCCGAAACTCCAAAACTCCAAAACTCCAAAACTCCAAAACTCCAAAACTCCGAAACTCCAAAACTCCAAAACTCCAAAACTCCAAAACTCCAAAACTGCAAAACTCCAAAACTCCAAAACTCCGAAACTCCAAAACTCCAAAACTCCGAAACTCCGAAACTCCGAAACTCCAAAACTCCGAAACTCCGAAACTCCGAAACTCCGAAACTCCAAAACTCCGAAACTCCAAAACTCCGAAACTCCGAAACTCCGAAACTCCGAAACTCCAAAACTCCAAAACTCCAAAACTCCGAAACTCCAAAACTCCAAAACTCCGAAACTCCGAAACTCCGAAACTCCAAAACTCCAAAACTCTAGAACTCCGAAACTCCAAAACTCCAAAACTCTAAAACTCCAAAACTCCGAAACTCCAAATCTCCGAAACTCCAAAACTCCAAAACTCCAAAACTCCGAAACTCCAAAACTCCGAAACTCCAAAACTCCAAAACTCCAAAACTCTAAAACTCCGAAACTCCAAAACTCCGAAACTCCAAAACTCCAAAACTCCAAAACTCCAAAACTCCGAAACTCCAAAACTCCGAAACTCCAAAACTCCAAAACTCCAAAACTCCAAAACTCCGAAACTCCAAAACTCCGAAACTCCAAAACTCCAAAACTCCAAAACTCCAAAACTCCAAAACTCCAAAACTCCGAAACTCCGAAACTCCAAAACTCCAAAACTCCGAAACTCCAAAACTCCAAAACTGCAAAACTCCAAAACTCCAAAACTCCAAAACTCCGAAACTTCGAAACTCCAAAACTCCAAAACTCCGAAACTCCGAAACTCCAAAACTCCAAAACTCCGAAACTCCAAAACTCCAAAACTCCAAAACTCCAAAACTCCGAAACTCCAAAACTCCAAAACTCCAAAACTCCAAAACTCCGAAACTCCAAAACTCCGAAACTCCAAAACTCCAAAACTCCAAAACTCCGAAACTCCAAAACTCCAAAACTCCAAAACTCCAAAACTCCGAAACTCCAAAACTCCGAAACTCCGAAACTCCGAAACTCCGAAACTCCAAAACTCCGAAACTCCGAAACTCCGAAACTCCGAAACTCCGAAACTCCGAAACTCCGAAACTCCGAAACTCCAAAACTCCAAAACTCCGAAACTCCAAAACTCCGAAACTCCAAAACTCCAAAACTCCAAAACTCCAAAACACCGAAACTCCGAAACTCCGAAACTCCGAAACTCCGAAACTCCAAAACTCCAAAACTCCAAAACTCCAAAACTCCGAAACTCCGAAACTCCAAAACTCCAAAACTCCGAAACTCCGAAACTCCAAAACTCCAAAACTCCAAAACTCCAAAACTCCGAAACTCCAAAACTCCGAAACTCCAAAACTCCAAAACTCCAAAACTCCAAAACTCCGAAACTCCAAAACTCCGAAACTCCAAAACTCCAAAACTCCAAAACTCCAAAACTCCAAAACTCCAAAACTCCAAAACTCCAAAACTCCGAAACTCCGAAACTCCAAAACTCCAAAACTCCGAAACTCCAAAACTCTAAAACTCCGAAACTCCGAAACTCCAAAACTCCAAAACTCCGAAACTCCAAAACTCCAAAACTCCAAAACTGCAAAACTCCAAAACTGCAAAACTCCGAAACTCCAAAACTCCGAAACTCCGAAACTCCAAAACTCCAAAACTCTAGAACTCCGAAACTCCAAAACTCCAAAACTCCAAAACTCCGAAACTCCAAAACTCCGAAACTCCAAAACTCCAAAACTCCAAAACTCCGAAACTCCAAAACTCCGACACTCCAAAACTCCAAAACTCCAAAACTCCAAAACTCCAAAACTCCAAAACTCCAAAACTCCGAAACTCCGAAACTCCGAAACTCCAAAACTCCAAAACTCTAAAACTCCGAAACTCCAAAACTCCGAAACTCCAAAACTCCAAAACTCCAAAACTCCAAAACTCCGAAACTCCAAAACTCCAAAACTCCAAAACTCCAAAACTCCGAAACTCCAAAACTCCGAAACTCCGAAACTCCGAAACTCCGAAACTCCAAAACTCCGAAACTCCGAAACTCCGAAACTCCGAAACTCCGAAACTCCGAAACTCCGAAACTCCGAAACTCCAAAACTCCAAAACTCCGAAACTCCAAAACTCCGAAACTCCAAAACTCCAAAACTCCAAAACTCCAAAACACCGAAACTCCGAAACTCCGAAACTCCGAAACTCCGAAACTCCAAAACTCCAAAACTCCAAAACTCCAAAACTCCGAAACTCCGAAACTCCAAAACTCCAAAACTCCGAAACTCCGAAACTCCAAAACTCCAAAACTCCAAAACTCCAAAACTCCGAAACTCCAAAACTCCGAAACTCCAAAACTCCAAAACTCCAAAACTCCAAAACTCCGAAACTCCAAAACTCCGAAACTCCAAAACTCCAAAACTCCAAAACTCCAAAACTCCAAAACTCCAAAACTCCAAAACTCCAAAACTCCGAAACTCCGAAACTCCAAAACTCCAAAACTCCGAAACTCCAAAACTCTAAAACTCCGAAACTCCGAAACTCCAAAACTCCAAAACTCCGAAACTCCAAAACTCCAAAACTCCAAAACTGCAAAACTCCAAAACTGCAAAACTCCGAAACTCCAAAACTCCGAAACTCCGAAACTCCAAAACTCCAAAACTCTAGAACTCCGAAACTCCAAAACTCCAAAACTCCAAAACTCCGAAACTCCAAAACTCCGAAACTCCAAAACTCCAAAACTCCAAAACTCCGAAACTCCAAAACTCCGACACTCCAAAACTCCAAAACTCCAAAACTCCAAAACTCCAAAACTCCAAAACTCCAAAACTCCGAAACTCCGAAACTCCGAAACTCCAAAACTCCAAAACTCCGAAACTCCGAAACTCCAAAACTCCAAAACTCCGAAACTCCGAAACTCCGAAACTCCGAAACTCCGAAACTCCAAAACTCCAAAACTCCAAAACTCCAAAACTCCGAAACTCCGAAACTCCAAAACTCCAAAACTCCAAAACTCCAAAACTCCAAAACTCCGAAACTCCAAAACTCCAAAACTCCGAAACTCCGAAACTCCAAAACTCCAAAACTCCGAAACTCCAAAACTCCAAAACTCCAAAACTGCAAAACTCCGAAACTCCGAAACTCCAAAACTCCAAAACTCCGAAACTCCAAATCTCCAAAACTCCGAAACTCCGAAACTCCGAAACTCCAAAACTCCAAAACTCCAAAACTCCGAAACTCCAATACTCCGAAACTCCAAAACTCCAAAACTCCGAAACTCCAAAACTCCGAAACTCCGAAACTCCGAAACTCCAAAACTCCAAAACTCCGAAACTCCAAAACTCCAAAACTCCAAAACTCCAAAACTCCGAAACTCCAAAACTCCAAAACTCCAAAACTCCGAAACTCCAAAACTCCAAAACTCCGAAACTCCGAAACTCCAAAACTCCGAAACTCCGAAACTCCAAAACTCCAAAACTCCCAAACTCCAAAACTCCGAAACTCCGAAACTCCGAAACTCCAAAACTCCGAAACTCCAAAACTCCAAAACTCCAAAACTCCAATACTCCAAAACTCCAAAACTCCAAAACTCCGAAACTCCGAAACTCCAAAACTCCAAAACTCCGAAACTCCAAATCTCCAAAACTCCGAAACTCCGAAACTCCGAAACTCCAAAACTCCAAAACTCCAAAACTCCGAAACTCCAATACTCCGAAACTCCGAAACTCCAAAACTCCAAAACTCCGAAACTCCAAAACTCCGAAACTCCGAAACTCCGAAACTCCAAAACTCCAAAACTCCGAAACTCCAAAACTCCAAAACTCCAAAACTCCAAAACTCCGAAACTCCAAAACTCCAAAACTCCAAAACTCCGAAACTCCAAAACTCCAAAACTCCAAAACTCCAAAACTCCGAAACTCCAAAACTCCAAAACTCCAAAACTCCAAAACTCCGAAACTCCGAAACTCCAAAACTCCGAAACTCCGAAACTAAGAAACTCCAAAACTCCGAAACTCCAAAACTCCAAAACTCCAATTCTCCAAAACTCCAAAACTCCAAAACTCCGAAACTCTGAAACTCCGAAACTCCGAAACTCCAAAACTCTAAAACTCCAAAACTCCGAAACTCCGAAACTCCAAAACTACAAAACTCCACAACTCCAAAACTCCAAAACTCCAATACTCCAAAACTCCAAAACTCCAAAACTCCGAAACTCCGAAACTCCAAAACTCCAACACTCCGAAACTCCAAAACTCCAAAACTCCAAAACTCCAAAACTCCGAAACTCCGAAACTCCAAAACTCCGAAACTCCGAAACTCCGAAACTCCAAAACTCCAAAACTCCAAAACTCCAAAACTCCGAAACTCCAAAACTCCGAAACTCCAAAACTCCAAAACTCCAAAACTCCAAAACTCCGAAACTCCAAAACTCCGAAACTCCAAAACTCCAAAACTCCAAAACTCCAAAACTCCAAAACTCCAAAACTCCGAAACTCCGAAACTCCAAAACTCCAAAACTCCGAAACTCCAAAACTCCAAAACTCCGAAACTCGGACACTCCAAAACTCCAAAACTCCGAAACTCCAAAACTCCAAAACTCCAAAACTGCAAAACTCCAAAACTGCAAAACTCCGAAACTCCAAAACTCCAAAACTCCGAAACTCCGAAACTCCGAAACTCCAAAACTCCAAAACTCCAAAACTCCAAAACTCCGAAACTCCAAAACTCCGAAACTCCAAAACTCCAAAACTCCAAAACTCCAAAACTCCGAAACTCCAAAACTCCGAAACTCCAAAACTCCAAAACTCCAAAACTCCAAAACTCCAAAACTCCGAAACTCCGAAACTCCAAAACTCCAAAACTCCAAAACTCCGAAACTCCAAAACCTCAAAACTCCGAAACTCCGAAACTCCAAAACTCCAAAACTCCGAAACTCCAAAACTCCAAAACTCCAAAACTGCAAAACTCCAAAACTGCAAAACTCCGAAACTCCAAAACTCCAAAACTCCAAAACTCCGAAACTCCGAAACTCCAAAACTCCGAAACTCCGAAACTCCAAAACTCCAAAACTCTAGAACTCCGAAACTCCAAAACTCCAAAACTCCAAAACTCCGAAACTCCGAAACTCCGAAACTCCAAAACTCCGAAACTCCGAAACTCCGAAACTCCAAAACTCCGAAACTCCGAAACTCCGAAACTCCGAAACTCCAAAACTCCAAAACTCCAAAACTCCGAAACTCCAAAACTCCGAAACTCCAAAACTCCAAAACTCCAAAACTCCAAAACTCCAAAACTCCGAAACTCCAAAACTCCAAAACTCCGAAACTCCAAAACTCCGAAACTCCAAAACTCCAAAACTCCAAAACTCCAAAACTCCGAAACTCCAAAACTCCGAAACTCCAAAACTCCAAAACTCCGAAACTCCAAAACTCCAAAACTCCGAAACTCCGAAACTCCAAAACTCCGAAACTCCAAAACTCCAAAACTCCAAAACTCCAAAACTCCAAAACTCCAAAACTCCAAAACTCCGAAACTCCAAAACTCCAAAACTCCAAAACTCCAAAACTCCAAAACTCCAAAACTCCGAAACTCCAAATTCCAAAACTCCAAAACTCCAAAACTCCAAAACTCCAAAACTCCGAAACTCCAAAACTCCGAAACTCCAAAACTCCAAAACTCCAAAACTCCAAAACTCCAAAACTCCGAAACTCCAAAACTCCGAAACTCCGAAACTCCAAAACTCCAAAACTCCAAAACTCCGAAACTCCAAAACTCCAAAACTCCAAAACTCCGAAACTCCGAAACTCCGAAACTCCGAAACTCGAAAACTCCGAAACTCCGAAACTCCAAAACTCCAAAACTCCAAAACTCCGATACTCCGAAACTCGGAAACTCCCAAACTCCAAAACTCGAAAACTCCGAAACTCCGAAACTCCGAAACTCCAAACCTCCAAAACTCCAAAACTCCAAAACTCCGAAACTCCAAATCTCCAAAACTCCGAAACTCCGAAACTCCGAAACTCCAAAACTCCAAAACTCCAAAACTCCGAAACTCCAATACTCCGAAACTCCGAAACTCCAAAACTCCAAAACTCCGAAACTCCAAAACTCCGAAACTCCGAAACTCCGAAACTCCAAAACTCCAAAACTCCGAAACTCCAAAACTCCAAAACTCCAAAACTCCAAAACTCCGAAACTCCAAAACTCCAAAACTCCAAAACTCCGAAACTCCAAAACTCCAAAACTCCAAAACTCCAAAACTCCGAAACTCCAAAACTCCAAAACTCCAAAACTCCAAAACTCCGAAACTCCGAAACTCCAAAACTCCGAAACTCCGAAACTAAGAAACTCCAAAACTCCGAAACTCCAAAACTCCAAAACTCCAATTCTCCAAAACTCCAAAACTCCAAAACTCCGAAACTCTGAAACTCCGAAACTCCGAAACTCCAAAACTCTAAAACTCCAAAACTCCGAAACTCCGAAACTCCAAAACTACAAAACTCCACAACTCCAAAACTCCAAAACTCCAATACTCCAAAACTCCAAAACTCCAAAACTCCGAAACTCCGAAACTCCAAAACTCCAACACTCCGAAACTCCAAAACTCCAAAACTCCAAAACTCCAAAACTCCAAAACTCCAAAACTCCAAAACTCCGAAACTCCAAAACTCCGAAACTCCAAAACTCCAAAACTCCAAAACTCCAAAACTCCAAAACTGCAAAACTCCAAAACTCCAAAACTCCAAAACTCCGAAACTCCGAAACTCCGAAACTCCAAAACTCCGAAACTCCGAAACTCCAAAACTCCAAAACTCCGAAACTCCGAAACTCCGAAACTCCAAAACTCCAAAACTCCAAAACTACAAAACTCCAAAACTCCGAAACTCCGAAACTCCAAAACTCCAAAACTCTAGAACTCCGAAACTCCAAAACTCCAAAACTCCAAAACTCCGAAACTCCAAAACTCCAAAACTCCAAAACTCCAAAACTCCGAAACTCCAAAACTCCGAAACTCCAAAACTCCAAAACTCCAAAACTCCAAAACTCCAAAACTGCAAAACTCCAAAACTCCAAAACTCCAAAACTCCGAAACTCCGAAACTCCGAAACTCCAAAACTCCAAAACTCCGAAACTCCGAAACTCCAAAACTCCAAAACTCCGAAACTCCAAAACTCCAAAACTCCAAAACTCCAAAACTCCGAAACTCCGAAACTCCGAAACTCCAAAACTCCAAAACTCTAGAACTCCGAAACTCCAAAACTCCAAAACTCCGAAACTCCGAAACTCCAAAACTCCAAAACTCCGAAACTCCGAAACTCCAAAACTCCAAAACTCCAAAACTCCGAAACTGCAAAACTCCAAAACTCCAAAACTCCAAAACTCCGAAACTCCGAAACTCCGAAACTCCAAAACTCCAAAACTCCGAAACTCCGAAACTCCGAAACTCCAAAACTCCAAAACTCCAAAACTCCGAAACTCCAAAACTCCAAAACTCCGAAACTCCGAAACTCCGAAACTCCAAAACTCCAAAACTCCGAAACTCCGAAACTCCAAAACTACAAAACTCCAAAACTCCGAAACTCCGAAACTCCAAAACTCCAAAACTCTAGAACTCCGAAACTCCAAAACTCCAAAACTCCAAAACTCCGAAACTCCAAAACTCCAAAACTCCGAAACTCCGAAACTCCAAAACTCCAAAACTCCAAAAGTCCGAAACTCCAAAACTCCCAAACTCCGAAACTCCAAAACTCCAAAACTCCAAAGCTCCGAAACTCCGAAACTCCGAAACTCCAAAACTCCAAAACTCCAAAACTCCAAAGCTCCAAAACTCCAAAACTGCAAAACTCCAAAACTCCAAAACTCCGAAACTCCAAAACTCCAAAACTCCGAAACTCCGAAACTCCAAAACTCCGAAACTCCGAAACTCCAAAACTCCGAAACTCAGAAACTCCGAAACTCCGAAACTCGAAAACTCCGAAACTCCGAAACTCCGAAACTCCAAAACTCCAAACCTCCAAAACTCCAAAACTCCAAAACTCCAAAACTCCGAAACTCCGAAACTCCAAAACTCCAAAATTCTAGAACTCCGAAACTCCAAAACTCCAAAACTCCAAAACTCCGAAACTCCAAAACTCCGAAACTCCAAAACTCCAAAACTCCAAAACTCCGAAACTCCAAAACTCCGAAACTCCAAAACTCCAAAACTCCAAAACTCCAAAACTCCAAAACTCCAAAACTCCAAAACTCCGAAACTCCGAAACTCCGAAACTCCAAAACTCCAAAACTCCGAAACTCCGAAACTCCAAAACTCCAAAACTCCGAAACTCCGAAACTCCGAAACTCCGAAACTCCAAAACTCCAAAACTCCAAAACTCCAAAACTCCGAAACTCCGAAACTCCAAAACTCCAAAACTCTAGAACTCCGAAACTCCAAAACTCCAAAACTCCAAAACTCCAAAACTCCAGAACTCCGAAACTCCAAAACTCCAAAACTCCAAAACTCCGAAACTCCGAAACTCCGAAACTCCAAAACTCCGAAACTCCGAAACTCCGAAACTCCAAAACTCCGAAACTCCAAAACTCCGAAACTCCGAAACTCCGAAACTCCGAAACTCCAAAACTCCAAAACTCCAAAACTCCGAAACTCCAAAACTCCGAAACTCCGAAACTCCAAAACTCCGAAACTCCGAAACTCCGAAACTCCAAAACTCCAAACCTCCAAAACTCCAAAACTCCAAAACTCCAAAACTCCGAAACTCCGAAACTCCAAAACTCCAAAACTCTAGAACTCCGAAACTCCAAAACTCCAAAACTCCAAAACTCCGAAACTCCAAAACTCCGAAACTCCAAAACTCCAAAACTCCAAAACTCCAAAACTCCGAAACTCCAAAACTCCGAAACTCCAAAACTCCAAAACTCCAAAACTCCAAAACTGCAAAACTCCAAAACTCCAAAACTCCAAAACTCCGAAACTCCGAAACTCCGAAACTCCGAAACTCCAAAACTCCAAAACTCCGAAACTCCGAAACTCCAAAACTCCGAAACTCCAAAACTCCGAAACTCCGAAACTCCGAAACTCCAAAACTCCAAAACTCCAAAACTCCGAAACTCCAAAACTCCGAAACTCCGAAACTCCAAAACTCCGAAACTCCGAAACTCCGAAACTCCAAAACTCCAAACCTCCAAAACTCCAAAACTCCAAAACTCCGAAACTCCGAAACTCCAAAACTCCAAAACTCTAGAACTCCGAAACTCCAAAACTCCAAAACTCC
The DNA here is from genome assembly GCF_055824585.1 of Amblyomma mixtum. Taxonomy (NCBI): domain Eukaryota; kingdom Metazoa; phylum Arthropoda; class Arachnida; order Ixodida; family Ixodidae; genus Amblyomma; species Amblyomma mixtum. The sequence goes on along the minus strand of NW_028317651.1, from coordinate 5,710,155 downwards.
AAAACTCCGAAACTCAAAAACTCCGAAACTCCAAAACTCCAAAACTCCAAAACTCCAAAACTCCGAAACTCCAAAACTCCAAAACTCCGAAACTCCAAAACTCCAAAACTCCAAAACTCCAAAACTGCAAAACTCCAAAACTCCAAAACTCCAAAACTCCGAAACTCCGAAACTCCGAAACTCCAAAACTCCAAAACTCCGAAACTCCAAAACTCCAAAACTACGAAACTCCGAAACTCCGAAACTCCAAAACTCCAAAACTACAAAACTCCAAAACTCCGAAACTCCGAAACTCCAAAACTCCGAAACTCCGAAACTCCAAAACTCCAAAACTCCGAAACTCCGAAACTCCAAAACTCCAAAACTCCAAAACTCCAAAACTGCAAAACTCCAAAACTCCAAAACTCCAAAACTCCGAAACTCCGAAACTCCGAAACTCCAAAACTCCAAAACTCCGAAACTCCGAAACTCCAAAACTCCGAAACTCCAAAACTCCGAAACTCCGAAACTCCGAAACTCCAAAACTCCAAAACTCCAAAACTCCAAAACTCCGAAACTCCAAAACTCCGAAACTCCGAAACTCCAAAACTCCGAAACTCCGAAACTCCGAAACTCCAAAACTCCAAACCTCCAAAACTCCAAAACTCTAAAACTCCAAAACTCCGAAACTCCGAAACTCCAAAACTCCAAAACTCTAGAACTCCGAAACTCCAAAACTCCAAAACTCCAAAACTCCGAAACTCCAAAACTCCGAAACTCCAAAACTCCAAAACTCCAAAACTCCAAAACTCCGAAACTCCAAAACTCCGAAACTCCAAAACTCCAAAACTCCAAAACTCCAAAACTCCAAAACTGCAAAACTCCAAACCTCCAAAACTCCAAAACTCCGAAACTCCGAAACTCCGAAACTCCAAAACTCCGAAACTCCGAAACTCCAAAACTCCACAACTCCGAAACTCCGAAACTCCGAAACTCCAAAACTCCAAAACTCCAAAACTACAAAACTCCAAAACTCCAAAACTCTACAACTCCGAAACTCCAAAACTCCAAAACTCCAAAACTCCGAAACTCCAAAACTCCAAAACTCCAAAACTCCAAAACTCCGAAACTCCAAAACTCCGAAACTCCAAAACTCCAAAACTCCAAAACTCCAAAACTCCAAAACTGCAAAACTCCAAAACTCCAAAACTCCAAAACTCCGAAACTCCGAAACTCCGAAACTCCAAAACTCCAAAACTCCGAAACTCCGAAACTCCAAAACTCCAAAACTCCGAAACTCCAAAACTCCAAAACTCCAAAACTCCAAAACTCCGAAACTCCAAAACTCCAAAACTCCAAAACTCCAAAACTCCGAAACTCCAAAACTCCGAAACTCCAAAACTCCAAAACTCCAAAACTCCAAAACTCCGAAACTCCGAAACTCCAAAACTCCAAAACTCCAAAACTCCAAAACTCCAAAACTCCAAAACTGCAAAACTCCAAAACTCCAAAACTCCAAAACTCCGAAACTCCAAAACTCCAAAACTCCGAAACTCCGAAACTCCGAAACTCCAAAACTCCGAAACTCCGAAACTCCGAAACTCCGAAACTCCAAAACTCCGAAACTCCAAAACTCCGAAACTCCGAAACTCCGAAACTCCAAAACTCCAAAACTCCGAAACTCCAAAACTCCAAAACTCCGAAACTCCGAAACTCCAAAACTCCAAAACTCTAGAACTCCGAAACTCCAAAACTCCAAAACTCTAAAACTCCAAAACTCCGAAACTCCAAATCTCCGAAACTCCAAAACTCCAAAACTCCAAAACTCCAAAACTCCGAAACTCCAAAACTCCAAAACTCCGAAACTCCAAAACTCCGAAACTCCAAAACTCCAAAACTCCAAAACTCCAAAACTCCAAAACTCCAAAACTCCGAAACTCCGAAACTCCAAAACTCCAAAACTCCGAAACTCCAAAACTCCAAAACTCCGAAACTCCGAAACTCCAAAACTCCAAAACTCCGAAACTCCAAAACTCCAAAACTGCAAAACTCCAAAACTGCAAAACTCCGAAACTCCAAAACTCCAAAACTCCAAAACTCCAAAACTCCAAAACTCCGAAACTCCGAAACTCCAAAACTCCAAAACTCCGAAACTCCAAAACTCCAAAACTCCAAAACTCCAAAACTCCAAAACTGCAAAACTCCAAAACTCCAAAACTCCGAAACTCCAAAACTCCAAAACTCCGAAACTCCGAAACTCCAAAACTCCAAAACTCCGAAACTCCAAAACTCCAAAACTGCAAAACTCCGAAACTCCAAAACTGCAAAACTCCAAAACTCCAAAACTCCAAAACTCCGAAACTCCGAAACTCCAAAACTCCAAAACTCCGAAACTCCAAAACTCCAAAACTCCGAAACTCCGAAACTCCGAAACTCCAAAACTCCAAAACTACAAAACTCCAAAACTCCGAAACTCCGAAACTCCAAAACTCCAAAACTCTAGAACTCCGAAACTCCAAAACTCCAAAACTCCGAAACTCCGAAACTCCAAAACTCCAAAACTCCGAAACTCCGAAACTCCAAAACTCCAAAACTCCAAAACTCCAAAACTGCAAAACTCCAAAACTCCAAAACTCCAAAACTCCGAAACTCCGAAACTCCGAAACTCCAAAACTCCAAAACTCCGAAACTCCGAAACTCCAAAACTCCGAAACTCCAAAACTCCGAAACTCCGAAACTCCGAAACTCCAAAACTCCAAAACTCCAAAACTCCGAAACTCCAAAACTCCGAAACTCCGAAACTCCAAAACTCCGAAACTCCGAAACTCCGAAACTCCAAAACTCCAAACCTCCAAAACTCCAAAACTCCAAAACTCCAAAACTCCGAAACTCCGAAACTCCAAAACTCCAAAACTCTAGAACTCCGAAACTCCAAAACTCCAAAACTCCAAAACTCCGAAACTCCAAAACTCCGAAACTCCAAAACTCCAAAACTCCAAAACTCCAAAACTCCGAAACTCCAAAACTCCGAAACTCCAAAACTCCAAAACTCCAAAACTCCAAAACTGCAAAACTCCAAAACTCCAAAACTCCAAAACTCCGAAACTCCGAAACTCCGAAACTCCAAAACTCCGAAACTCCGAAACTCCAAAACTCCAAAACTCCGAAACTCCGAAACTCCGAAACTCCAAAACTCCAAAACTACAAAACTCCAAAACTCCGAAACTCCGAAACTCCAAAACTCCAAAACTCTAGAACTCCGAAACTCCAAAACTCCAAAACTCCAAAACTCCGAAACTCCAAAACTCCAAAACTCCAAAACTCCAAAACTCCGAAACTCCAAAACTCCGAAACTCCAAAACTCCAAAACTCCAAAACTCCAAAACTCCAAAACTGCAAAACTCCAAAACTCCAAAACTCCAAAACTCCGAAACTCCGAAACTCCGAAACTCCAAAACTCCAAAACTCCGAAACTCCGAAACTCCAAAACTCCAAAACTCCGAAACTCCAAAACTCCAAAACTCCAAAACTCCAAAACTCCGAAACTCCAAAACTCCAAAACTCCAAAACTCCAAAACTCCGAAACTCCAAAACTCCGAAACTCCAAAACTCCAAAACTCCAAAACTCCAAAACTCCAAAACTCCGAAACTCCAAAACTCCAAAACTCCAAAACTCCAAAACTCCAAAACTCCAAAACTGCAAAACTCCAAAACTCCAAAACTCCGAAACTCCAAAACTCCAAAACTCCGAAACTCCGAAACTCCGAAACTCCAAAACTCCGAAACTCCGAAACTCCGAAACTCCGAAACTCCAAAACTCCGAAACTCCAAAACTCCGAAACTCCGAAACTCCGAAACTCCGAAACTCCAAAACTCCAAAACTCCAAAACTCCGAAACTCCAAAACTCCAAAACTCCGAAACTCCGAAACTCCAAAACTCCAAAACTCTAGAACTCCGAAACTCCAAAACTCCAAAACTCTAAAACTCCAAAACTCCGAAACTCCAAATCTCCGAAACTCCAAAACTCCAAAACTCCAAAACTCCGAAACTCCAAAACTCCGAAACTCCAAAACTCCAAAACTCCAAAACTCCAAAACTCCGAAACTCCAAAACTCCGAAACTCCAAAACTCCAAAACTCCAAAACTCCAAAACTCCGAAACTCCAAAACTCCGAAACTCCAAAACTCCAAAACTCCGAAACTCCAAAACTCCGAAACTCCAAAACTCCGAAACTCCAAAACTCCAAAACTCCAAAACTCCAAAACTCCAAAACTCCAAAACTCCGAAACTCCGAAACTCCAAAACTCCAAAACTCCGAAACTCCAAAACTCCAAAACTGCAAAACTCCAAAACTCCAAAACTCCAAAACTCCGAAACTTCGAAACTCCAAAACTCCAAAACTCCGAAACTCCGAAACTCCAAAACTCCAAAACTCCGAAACTCCAAAACTCCAAAACTCCAAAACTCCAAAACTCCGAAACTCCAAAACTCCAAAACTCCAAAACTCCAAAACTCCGAAACTCCAAAACTCCGAAACTCCAAAACTCCAAAACTCCAAAACTCCGAAACTCCAAAACTCCAAAACTCCAAAACTCCAAAACTCCGAAACTCCAAAACTCCGAAACTCCGAAACTCCGAAACTCCGAAACTCCAAAACTCCGAAACTCCGAAACTCCGAAACTCCGAAACTCCGAAACTCCGAAACTCCGAAACTCCAAAACTCCAAAACTCCGAAACTCCAAAACTCCGAAACTCCAAAACTCCAAAACTCCAAAACTCCAAAACACCGAAACTCCGAAACTCCGAAACTCCGAAACTCCAAAACTCCAAAACTCCAAAACTCCAAAACTCCGAAACTCCGAAACTCCAAAACTCCAAAACTCCGAAACTCCGAAACTCCAAAACTCCAAAACTCCAAAACTCCAAAACTCCGAAACTCCAAAACTCCGAAACTCCAAAACTCCAAAACTCCAAAACTCCAAAACTCCGAAACTCCAAAACTCCGAAACTCCAAAACTCCAAAACTCCAAAACTCCAAAACTCCAAAACTCCAAAACTCCAAAACTCCAAAACTCCGAAACTCCGAAACTCCAAAACTCCAAAACTCCGAAACTCCAAAACTCTAAAACTCCGAAACTCCGAAACTCCAAAACTCCAAAACTCCGAAACTCCAAAACTCCAAAACTCCAAAACTGCAAAACTCCAAAACTGCAAAACTCCGAAACTCCAAAACTCCGAAACTCCGAAACTCCAAAACTCCAAAACTCTAGAACTCCGAAACTCCAAAACTCCAAAACTCCAAAACTCCGAAACTCCAAAACTCCGAAACTCCAAAACTCCAAAACTCCAAAACTCCGAAACTCCAAAACTCCGAAACTCCAAAACTCCAAAACTCCAAAACTCCAAAACTCCAAAACTCCAAAACTCCGAAACTCCGAAACTCCGAAACTCCAAAACTCCAAAACTCCGAAACTCCGAAACTCCAAAACTCCAAAACTCCGAAACTCCGAAACTCCGAAACTCCGAAACTCCAAAACTCCAAAACTCCAAAACTCCAAAACTCCGAAACTCCGAAACTCCAAAACTCCAAAACTCCGAAACTCCAAAACTCCAAAACTCCAAAACTCCGAAACTCCAAAACTCCAAAACTCCGAAACTCCGAAACTCCAAAACTCCAAAACTCCGAAACTCCAAAACTCCAAAACTCCAAAACTGCAAAACTCCGAAACTCCGAAACTCCAAAACTCCAAAACTCCAAAACTCCGAAACTCCAAATCTCCAAAACTCCGAAACTCCGAAACTCCGAAACTCCAAAACTCCAAAACTCCAAAACTCCGAAACTCCAATACTCCGAAACTCCGAAACTCCAAAACTCCAAAACTCCGAAACTCCAAAACTCCGAAACTCCGAAACTCCGAAACTCCAAAACTCCAAAACTCCGAAACTCCAAAACTCCAAAACTCCAAAACTCCAAAACTCCGAAACTCCAAAACTCCAAAACTCCAAAACTCCGAAACTCCAAAACTCCAAAACTCCGAAACTCCGAAACTCCAAAACTCCGAAACTCCGAAACTCCAAAACTCCAAAACTCCCAAACTCCAAAACTCCGAAACTCCGAAACTCCGAAACTCCAAAACTCCGAAACTCCAAAACTCCAAAACTCCAAAACTCCAATACTCCAAAACTCCAAAACTCCAAAACTCCGAAACTCCGAAACTCCAAAACTCCAAAACTCCGAAACTCCAAATCTCCAAAACTCCGAAACTCCGAAACTCCGAAACTCCAAAACTCCAAAACTCCAAAACTCCGAAACTCCAATACTCCGAAACTCCGAAACTCCAAAACTCCAAAACTCCGAAACTCCAAAACTCCGAAACTCCGAAACTCCGAAACTCCAAAACTCCAAAACTCCGAAACTCCAAAACTCCAAAACTCCAAAACTCCGAAACTCCAAAACTCCAAAACTCCAAAACTCCGAAACTCCAAAACTCCAAAACTCCAAAACTCCAAAACTCCGAAACTCCAAAACTCCAAAACTCCAAAACTCCAAAACTCCGAAACTCCGAAACTCCAAAACTCCGAAACTCCGAAACTAAGAAACTCCAAAACTCCGAAACTCCAAAACTCCAAAACTCCAATTCTCCAAAACTCCAAAACTCCAAAACTCCGAAACTCTGAAACTCCGAAACTCCGAAACTCCAAAACTCTAAAACTCCAAAACTCCGAAACTCCGAAACTCCAAAACTACAAAACTCCACAACTCCAAAACTCCAAAACTCCAATACTCCAAAACTCCAAAACTCCAAAACTCCGAAACTCCGAAACTCCAAAACTCCAACACTCCGAAACTCCAAAACTCCAAAACTCCAAAACTCCAAAACTCCGAAACTCCGAAACTCCAAAACTCCGAAACTCCGAAACTCCGAAACTCCAAAACTCCAAAACTCCAAAACTCCAAAACTCCGAAACTCCAAAACTCCGAAACTCCAAAACTCCAAAACTCCAAAACTCCAAAACTCCGAAACTCCAAAACTCCGAAACTCCAAAACTCCAAAACTCCAAAACTCCAAAACTCCAAAACTCCAAAACTCCGAAACTCCGAAACTCCAAAACTCCAAAACTCCGAAACTCCAAAACTCCAAAACTCCGAAACTCGGACACTCCAAAACTCCAAAACTCCGAAACTCCAAAACTCCAAAACTCCAAAACTGCAAAACTCCAAAACTGCAAAACTCCGAAACTCCAAAACTCCAAAACTCCGAAACTCCGAAACTCCGAAACTCCAAAACTCCAAAACTCCAAAACTCCAAAACTCCGAAACTCCAAAACTCCGAAACTCCAAAACTCCAAAACTCCAAAACTCCAAAACTCCGAAACTCCAAAACTCCGAAACTCCAAAACTCCAAAACTCCAAAACTCCAAAACTCCGAAACTCCGAAACTCCAAAACTCCAAAACTCCGAAACTCCAAAACCTCAAAACTCCGAAACTCCGAAACTCCAAAACTCCAAAACTCCGAAACTCCAAAACTCCAAAACTCCAAAACTGCAAAACTCCAAAACTGCAAAACTCCGAAACTCCAAAACTCCAAAACTCCAAAACTCCGAAACTCCGAAACTCCAAAACTCCGAAACTCCGAAACTCCAAAACTCCAAAACTCTAGAACTCCGAAACTCCAAAACTCCAAAACTCCAAAACTCCGAAACTCCGAAACTCCGAAACTCCAAAACTCCGAAACTCCGAAACTCCGAAACTCCAAAACTCCGAAACTCCGAAACTCCGAAACTCCGAAACTCCAAAACTCCAAAACTCCAAAACTCCGAAACTCCAAAACTCCGAAACTCCAAAACTCCAAAACTCCAAAACTCCAAAACTCCGAAACTCCAAAACTCCAAAACTCCGAAACTCCAAAACTCCGAAACTCCAAAACTCCAAAACTCCAAAACTCCAAAACTCCGAAACTCCAAAACTCCGAAACTCCAAAACTCCAAAACTCCGAAACTCCAAAACTCCAAAACTCCGAAACTCCGAAACTCCAAAACTCCGAAACTCCAAAACTCCAAAACTCCAAAACTCCAAAACTCCAAAACTCCAAAACTCCGAAACTCCAAAACTCCAAAACTCCAAAACTCCAAAACTCCAAAACTCCAAAACTCCGAAACTCCAAATTCCAAAACTCCAAAACTCCAAAACTCCAAAACTCCAAAACTCCGAAACTCCAAAACTCCGAAACTCCAAAACTCCAAAACTCCAAAACTCCAAAACTCCAAAACTCCGAAACTCCAAAACTCCGAAACTCCGAAACTCCAAAACTCCAAAACTCCAAAACTCCGAAACTCCAAAACTCCAAAACTCCAAAACTCCGAAACTCCGAAACTCCGAAACTCCGAAACTCGAAAACTCCGAAACTCCGAAACTCCAAAACTCCAAAACTCCAAAACTCCGATACTCCGAAACTCGGAAACTCCCAAACTCCAAAACTCGAAAACTCCGAAACTCCGAAACTCCGAAACTCCAAACCTCCAAAACTCCAAAACTCCAAAACTCCGAAACTCCAAATCTCCAAAACTCCGAAACTCCGAAACTCCGAAACTCCAAAACTCCAAAACTCCAAAACTCCGAAACTCCAATACTCCGAAACTCCGAAACTCCAAAACTCCAAAACTCCGAAACTCCAAAACTCCGAAACTCCGAAACTCCGAAACTCCAAAACTCCAAAACTCCGAAACTCCAAAACTCCAAAACTCCAAAACTCCAAAACTCCGAAACTCCAAAACTCCAAAACTCCAAAACTCCGAAACTCCAAAACTCCAAAACTCCAAAACTCCAAAACTCCGAAACTCCAAAACTCCAAAACTCCAAAACTCCAAAACTCCGAAACTCCGAAACTCCAAAACTCCGAAACTCCGAAACTAAGAAACTCCAAAACTCCGAAACTCCAAAACTCCAAAACTCCAATTCTCCAAAACTCCAAAACTCCAAAACTCCGAAACTCTGAAACTCCGAAACTCCGAAACTCCAAAACTCTAAAACTCCAAAACTCCGAAACTCCGAAACTCCAAAACTACAAAACTCCACAACTCCAAAACTCCAAAACTCCAATACTCCAAAACTCCAAAACTCCAAAACTCCGAAACTCCAAAACTCCAAAACTCCAAAACTCCAAAACTCCAAAACTCCGAAACTCCAAAACTCCGAAACTCCAAAACTCCAAAACTCCAAAACTCCAAAACTCCAAAACTGCAAAACTCCAAAACTCCAAAACTCCAAAACTCCGAAACTCCGAAACTCCGAAACTCCAAAACTCCGAAACTCCGAAACTCCAAAACTCCAAAACTCCGAAACTCCGAAACTCCGAAACTCCAAAACTCCAAAACTCCAAAACTACAAAACTCCAAAACTCCGAAACTCCGAAACTCCAAAACTCCAAAACTCTAGAACTCCGAAACTCCAAAACTCCAAAACTCCAAAACTCCGAAACTCCAAAACTCCGAAACTCCGAAACTCCGAAACTCCGAAACTCCAAAACTCCAAAACTCCAAAACTCCAAAACTCCGAAACTCCAAAACTCCGAAACTCCAAAACTCCAAAACTCCAAAACTCCAAAACTCCGAAACTCCAAAACTCCGAAACTCCAAAACTCCAAAACTCCAAAACTCCAAAACTCCAAAACTCCAAAACTCCGAAACTCCGAAACTCCAAAACTCCAAAACTCCGAAACTCCAAAACTCCAAAACTCCGAAACTCCGACACTCCAAAACTCCAAAACTCCGAAACTCCAAAACTCCAAAACTCCAAAACTGCAAAACTCCAAAACTGCAAAACTCCGAAACTCCAAAACTCCAAAACTCCGAAACTCCGAAACTCCGAAACTCCAAAACTCCAAAACTCCAAAACTCCAAAACTCCGAAACTCCAAAACTCCGAAACTCCAAAACTCCAAAACTCCAAAACTCCAAAACTCCGAAACTCCAAAACTCCGAAACTCCAAAACTCCAAAACTCCAAAACTCCAAAACTCCAAAACTCCGAAACTCCGAAACTCCAAAACTCCAAAACTCCGAAACTCCAAAACTCCAAAACTCCGAAACTCCGAAACTCCAAAACTCCAAAACTCCGAAACTCCAAAACTCCAAAACTCCAAAACTGCAAAACTCCAAAACTGCAAAACTCCGAAACTCCAAAACTCCAAAACTCCAAAACTCCGAAACTCCGAAACTCCGAAACTCCAAAACTCCAAACCTCCAAAACTCCAAAACTCCAAAACTCCACAACTCCGAAACTCCGAAACTCCAAAACTCCGAAACTCCGAAACTCCGAAACTCCAAAACTCCAAAACTCTAGAACTCCGAAACTCCAAAACTCCAAAACTCCAAAACTCCAAAACTCCGAAACTCCGAAACTCCGAAACTCCAAAACTCCGAAACTCCGAAACTCCAAAACTCCGAAACTCCGAAACTCCGAAACTCCGAAACTCCAAAACTCCAAAACTCCAAAACTCCAAAACTCCGAAACTCCGAAACTCCAAAACTCCAAAACTCCGAAACTCCAAAACTCCGAAACTCCAAAACTCCAAAACTCCAAAACTCCAAAACTCCGAAACTCCAAAACTCCGAAACTCCAAAACTCCAAAACTCCAAAACTCCAAAACTCCAAAACTGCAAAACTCCAAAACTCCAAAACTCCAAAACTCCGAAACTCCGAAACTCCGAAACTCCAAAACTCCAAAACTCCGAAACTCCGAAACTCCAAAACTCCAAAACTCCGAAACTCCGAAACTCCAAAACTCCGAAACTCCAAAACTCCAAAACTCCAAAACTCCGAAACTCCGAAACTCCAAAACTCCAAAACTCTAGAACTCCGAAACTCCAAAACTTCAAAACTCCAAAACTCCAAAACTCCGAAACTCCGAAACTCCGAAACTCCAAAACTCCGAAACTCCGAAACTCCGAAACTCCAAAACTCCGAAACTCCGAAACTCCGAAACTCCGAAACTCCGAAACTCCAAAACTCCAAAACTCCAAAACTCCGAAACTCCAAAACTCCAAAACTCCGAAACTCCGAAACTCCAAAACTCCAAAACTCCAAAACTCCAAAACTCCAAAACTCCAAAACTCCGAAACTCCGAAACTCCGAAACTCCAAAACTCCAAAACTCCGAAACTCCGAAACTCCAAAACTCCAAAACTCCGAAACTCCGAAACTCCGAAACTCCGAAACTCCAAAACTCCAAAACTCCAAAACTCCAAAAGTCCGAAACTCCAAAACTCCAAAACTCCGAAACTCCAAAACTCCAAAACTCCAAAGCTCCGAAACTCCGAAACTCCGAAACTCCAAAACTCCAAAACTCCAAAACTCCAAAACTCCAAAACTCCAAAACTGCAAAACTCCAAAACTCCAAAACTCCGAAACTCCAAAACTCCAAAACTCCGAAACTCCGAAACTCCAAAACTCCGAAACTCTGAAACTCCAAAACTCCGAAACTCAGAAACTCCGAAACTCCGAAACTCGAAAACTCCGAAACTCCGAAACTCCGAAACTCCAAAACTCCAAACCTCCAAAACTCCAAAACTCCAAAACTCCAAAACTCCAAAACTCCGAAACTCCGAAACTCCAAAACTCCAAAACTCTAGAACTCCGAAACTCCAAAACTCCAAAACTCCAAAACTCCGAAACTCCAAAACTCCGAAACTCCGAAACTCCAAAACTCCAAAACTCCAAAACTCCGAAACTCCAAAACTCCAAAACTCCAAAACTCCGAAACTCCAAAACTCCGAAACTCCAAAACTCCAAAACTCCAAAACTCCAAAACTCCGAAACTCCAAAACTCCGAAACTCCAAAACTCCAAAACTCCAAAACTCCAAAACTCCAAAACTCCAAAACTCCGAAACTCCGAAACTCCGAAACTCCAAAACTCCGAAACTCCGAAACTCCAAAACTCCAAAACTCCAAAACTCCGAAACTCCGAAACTCCGAAACTCCAAAACTCCAAAACTACAAAACTCCAAAACTCCGAAACTCCGAAACTCCAAAACTCCAAAACTCTAGAACTCCGAAACTCCAAAACTCCAAAACTCCAAAACTCCGAAACTCCAAAACTCCAAAACTCCAAAACTCCAAAACTCCGAAACTCCAAAACTCCGAAACTCCAAAACTCCAAAACTCCAAAACTCCAAAACTCCAAAACTGCAAAACTCCAAAACTCCAAAACTCCAAAACTCCGAAACTCCGAAACTCCGAAACTCCAAAACTCCAAAACTCCGAAACTCCGAAACTCCAAAACTCCAATACTCCGAAACTCCAAAACTCCAAAACTCCAAAACTCCAAAACTCCGAAACTCCAAAACTCCAAAACTCCAAAACTCCAAAACTCCGAAACTCCGAAACTCGGAAACTCCCAAACTCCAAAACTCCAAAACTCCGAAACTCCGAAACTCCGAAACTCCAAAACTCCAAACCTCCAAAACTCCAAAACTCCAAAACTCCAAAACTCCGAAACTCCGAAACTCCCAAACTCCGAAACTCCGAAACTCCGAAACTCCAAAACTCCAAAACTCTAGAACTCCGAAACTCCAAAACTCCAAAACTCCAAAACTCCAAAACTCCGAAACTCCGAAACTCCGAAACTCCAAAACTCCGAAACTCCGAAACTCCAAAACTCCGAAACTCCGAAACTCCGAAACTCCGAAACTCCAAAACTCCAAAACTCCAAAACTCCGAAACTCCGAAACTCCGAAACTCCGAAACTCGAAAACTCCGAAACTCCGAAACTCCAAAACTCCAAAACTGCAAAACTCCGCAACTCCAAAACTCCAAAACTCCAAAACTCCGAAACTCCGAAACTCCAAAACTCCGAAACTCCGAAACTCCAAAACTCCAAAACTCCAAAACTCCGAAACTCCAAAACTCCGAAACTCCGAAACTCCAAAACTCCAAAACTCCAAAACTCCGAAACTCCAAAACTCCAAAACTCCAAAACTCCGAAACTCCGAAACTCCGAAACTCCGAAACTCGAAAACTCCGAAACTCCGAAACTCCAAAACTCCAAAACTCCAAAACTCCAAAACTCCGATACTCCGAAACTCGGAAACTCCCAAACTCCAAAACTCGAAAACTCCGAAACTCCGAAACTCCGAAACTCCAAAACTCCAAACCTCCAAAACTCCAAAACTCCAAAACTCCAAAACTCCAAAACTCCGAAACTCCGAAACTCCAAAACTCCAAAACTCTAGAACTCCGAAACTCCAAAACTCCAAAACTCCAAAACTCCGAAACTCCAAAACTCCGAAACTCCAAAACTCCAAAACTCCAAAACTCCAAAACTCCGAAACTCCAAAACTCCGAAACTCCAAAACTCCAAAACTCCAAAACTCCAAAACTCCAAAACTGCAAAACTCCAAAACTCCAAAACTCCAAAACTCCGAAACTCCGAAACTCCGAAACTCCAAAACTCCAAAACTCCGAAACTCCGAAACTCCAAAACTCCAAAACTCCGAAACTCCGAAACTCCAAAACTCCGAAACTCCAAAACTCCAAAACTCCAAAACTCCAAAACTCCGAAACTCCGAAACTCCAAAACTCCAAAACTCTAGAACTCCGAAACTCCAAAACTTCAAAACTCCAAAACTCCAAAACTCCGAAACTCCGAAACTCCGAAACTCCAAAACTCCGAAACTCCGAAACTCCGAAACTCCAAAACTCCGAAACTCCGAAACTCCGAAACTCCGAAACTCCGAAACTCCAAAACTCCAAAACTCCAAAACTCCGAAACTCCAAAACTCTGAAACTCCAAAACTCCAAAACTCCAAAACTCCGAAACTCAAAAACTCCGAAACTCCAAAACTCCAAAACTCCAAAACTCCGAAACTCCAAAACTCCAAAACTCCGAAACTCCGAAACTCCAAAACTCCAAAACTCCAAAACTCCAAAACTCCAAAACTCCAAAACTCCAAAACTCCGAAACTCCGAAACTCCGAAACTCCAAAACTCCAAAACTCCGAAACTCCGAAACTCCAAAACTCCAAAACTCCGAAACTCCGAAACTGCGAAACTCCGAAACTCCAAAACTCCAAAACTCCAAAACTCCAAAACTCCAAAACTCCGAAACTCCGAAACTCCGAAACTCCAAAACTCCGAAACTCCGAAACTCCAAAACTCCAAAACTCCAAAAGTCCGAAACTCCAAAACTCCAAAACTCCGAAACTCCAAAACTCCAAAACTCCAAAGCTCCGAAACTCCGAAACTCCGAAACTCCAAAACTCCAAAACTCCAAAACTCCAAAACTCCAAAACTCCAAAACTGCAAAACTCCAAAACTCCAAAACTCCGAAACTCCAAAACTCCAAAACTCCGAAACTCCGAAACTCCAAAACTCCGAAACTCTGAAACTCCAAAACTCCGAAACTCAGAAACTCCGAAACTCCGAAACTCGAAAACTCCGAAACTCCGAAACTCCGAAACTCCAAAACTCCAAACCTCCAAAACTCCAAAACTCCAAAACTCCAAAACTCCAAAACTCCGAAACTCCGAAACTCCAAAACTCCAAAACTCTAGAACTCCGAAACTCCAAAACTCCAAAACTCCAAAACTCCGAAACTCCAAAACTCCGAAACTCCAAAACTCCAAAACTCCAAAACTCCAAAACTCCGAAACTCCAAAACTCCGAAACTCCAAAACTCCAAAACTCCAAAACTCCAAAACTCCAAAACTCCAAAACTCCAAAACTCCAAAACTCCGAAACTCCGAAACTCCGAAACTCCAAAACTCCAAAACTCCGAAACTCCGAAACTCCAAAACTCCAAAACTTCGAAACTCCGAAACTCCGAAACTCCGAAACTCCGAAACTCCGAAACTCCGAAACTCCGAAACTCCGAAACTCCAAAACTCCAAAACTCCGAAACTCCAAAACTCCGAAACTCCAAAACTCCGAAACTCCAAAACTCCAAAACTCCAAAACTCCAAAACACCGAAACTCCGAAACTCCGAAACTCCGAAACTCCAAAACTCCAAAACTCCAAAACTCCAAAACTCCGAAACTCCGAAACTCCAAAACTCCAAAACTCCGAAACTCCGAAACTCCAAAACTCCAAAACTCCAAAACTCCAAAACTCCCAAACTCCAAAACTCCGAAACTCCAAAACTCCAAAACTCCAAAACTCCAAAACTCCGAAACTCCAAAACTCCGAAACTCCAAAACTCCAAAACTCCAAAACTCCAAAACTCCAAAACTCCAAAACTCCGAAACTCCGAAACTCCAAAACTCCAAAACTCCGAAACTCCAAAACTCCAAAACTCCGAAACTCCGAAACTCCAAAACTCCAAAACTCCGAAACTCCAAAACTCCAAAACTCCAAAACTGCAAAACTCCAAAACTGCAAAACTCCGAAACTCCAAAACTCCGAAACTCCGAAACTCCAAAACTCCAAAACTCTAGCACTCCGAAACTCCAAAACTCCAAAACTCCAAAACTCCGAAACTCCAAAACTCCGAAACTCCAAAACTCCAAAACTCCAAAACTCCGAAACTCCAAAACTCCGAAACTCCAAAACTCCAAAACTCCAAAACTCCAAAACTCCAAAACTCCAAAACTCCGAAACTCCGAAACTCCGAAACTCCAAAACTCCAAAACTCCGAAACTCCGAAACTCCGAAACTCCGAAACTCCAAAACTCCAAAACTCCAAAACTCCAAAACTCCGAAACTCCGAAACTCCAAAACTCCAAAACTCCGAAACTCCAAAACTCCAAAACTCCGAAACTCCAAAACTCCAAAACTCCGAAACTCCGAAACTCCAAAACTCCAAAACTCCGAAACTCCAAAACTCCAAAACTCCAAAACTGCAAAACTCCGAAACTCCGAAACTCCAAAACTCCAAAACTCCGAAACTCGAAATCTCCAAAACTCCGAAACTCCGAAACTCCGAAACTCCAAAACTCCAAAACTCCAAAACTCCGAAACTCCAATACTCCGAAACTCCGAAACTCCAAAACTCCAAAACTCCGAAACTCCAAAACTCCGAAACTCCGAAACTCCGAAACTCCAAAACTCCAAAACTCCGAAACTCCAAAACTCCAAAACTCCAAAACTCCAAAACTCCGAAACTCCAAAACTCCAAAACTCCAAAACTCCGAAACTCCAAAACTCCAAAACTCCAAAACTCCAAAACTCCAAAACTCCGAAACTCCAAAACTCCAAAACTCCAAAACTCCAAAACTCCGAATCTCCGAAACTCCGAAACTCCAAAACTCCGAAACTCCGAAACTAAGAAACTCCAAAACTCCGAAACTCCAAAACTCCAAAACTCCAATTCTCCAAAACTCCAAAACTCCAAAACTCCGAAACTCTGAAACTCCGAAACTCCGAAACTCCAAAACTCTAAAACTCCAAAACTCCGAAACTCCGAAACTCCAAAACTACAAAACTCCACAACTCCAAAACTCCAAAACTCCAAAACTCCAATACTCCAAAACTCCAAAACTCCGAAACTCCGAAACTCCAAAACTCCAACACTCCGAAACTCCAAAACTCCAAAACTCCAAAACTCCAAAACTCCGAAACTCCGAAACTCCAAAACTCCGAAACTCCGAAACTCCAAAACTCCAAAACTTCAAAACTCCCAAACTCCGAAACTCCAAAACTCCGAAACTCCAAAACTCCAAAACTCCAAAACTCCAAAACTCCAAAACTCCGAAACTCCAAAACTCCAAAACTCCAAAACTCCAAAACTCCAAAACTCCAAAACTCCGAAACTCCGAAACTCCAAAACTCCAAAACTCCGAAACTCCAAAACTCCAAAACTCCGAAACTCCGAAACTCCAAAACTCCAAAACTCCGAAACTCCAAAACTCCAAAACTCCAAAACTGCAAAACTCCAAAACTGCAAAACTCCGAAACTCCAAAACTCCAAAACTCCGAAACTCCGAAACTCCGAAACTCCAAAACTCCAAAACTCCAAAACTCCAAAACTCCGAAACTCCAAAACTCCGAAACTCCAAAACTCCAAAACTCCAAAACTCCAAAACTCCGAAACTCCAAAACTCCGAAACTCCAAAACTCCAAAACTCCAAAACTCCAAAACTCCAAAACTCCAAAACTCCGAAACTCCGAAACTCCAAAACTCCAAAACTCCGAAACTCCAAAACTCCAAAACTCCGAAACTCCGAAACTCCAAAACTCCAAAACTCCGAAACTCCAAAACTCCAAAACTCCAAAACTGCAAAACTCCAAAACTGCAAAACTCCGAAACTCCAAAACTCCAAAACTCCAAAACTCCGAAACTCCGAAACTCCAAAACTCCGAAACTCCGAAACTCCAAAACTCCAAAACTCTAGAACTCCGAAACTCCAAAACTCCAAAACTCCAAAACTCCGAAACTCCGAAACTCCGAAACTCCAAAACTCCGAAACTCCGAAACTCCGAAACTCCAAAACTCCGAAACTCCGAAACTCCGAAACTCCAAAACTCCAAAACTCCAAAACTCCGAAACTCCAAAACTCCGAAACTCCAAAACTCCAAAACTCCAAAACTCCAAAACTCCGAAACTCCAAAACTCCGAAACTCCAAAACTCCAAAACTCCAAAACTCCGAAACTCCAAAACTCCAAAACTCCGAAACTCCAAAACTCCAAAACTCCGAAACTCCAAAACTCCGAAACTCCAAAACTCCAAAACTCCAAAACTCCAAAACTCCGAAACTCCAAAACTCCGAAACTCCAAAACTCCAAAACTCCGAAACTCCAAAACTCCAAAACTCCGAAACTCCGAAACTCCAAAACTCCGAAACTCCAAAACTCCAAAACTCCAAAACTCCAAAACTCCAAAACTCCAAAACTCCGAAACTCCAAAACTCCAAAACTCCAAAACTCTAAAACTCCAAAACTCCGAAACTCCAAATTCCAAAACTCCAAAACTCCAAAACTCCAAAACTCCAAAACTCCGAAACTCCAAAACTCCGAAACTCCAAAACTCCAAAACTCCAAAACTCCAAAACTCCAAAACTCCGAAACTCCAAAACTCCGAAACTCCGAAACTCCAAAACTCCAAAACTCCAAAACTCCGAAACTCCAAAACTCCAAAACTCCAAAACTCCGAAACTCCGAAACTCCGAAACTCCGAAACTCGAAAACTCCGAAACTCCGAAACTCCAAAACTCCAAAACTCCAAAACTCCGATACTCCGAAACTCGGAAACTCCCAAACTCCAAAACTCGAAAACTCCGAAACTCCGAAACTCCGAAACTCCAAACCTCCAAAAGTCCAAAACTCCAAAACTCCAAAACTCCGAAACTCCGAAACTCCAAAACTCCAAAACTCTAGAACTCCGAAACTCCAAAACTCCAAAACTCCGAAACTCCAAAACTCCGAAACTCCAAAACTCCAAACTCCAAAACTCCAAAACTCCGAAACTCCAAAACTCCAAAACTCCGAAACTCCGAAACTCCGAAACTCCAAAACTCCAAAACTACAAAACTCCAAAACTCCGAAACTCCGAAACTCCAAAACTCCAAAACTCTAGAACTCCGAAACTCCAAAACTCCAAAACTCCGAAACTCCGAAACTCCAAAACTCCAAAACTCCGAAACTCCGAAACTCCGAAACTCCAAAACTCCAAACCTCCAAAACTCCAAAACTCCAAAACTCCAAAACTCCGAAACTCCGAAACTCCAAAACTCCAAAACTCCAAAACTCCGAAACTCCAAAACTCCAAAACTCCAAAACTCCGAAACTCCAAAACTCCGAAACTCCAAAACTCCAAAACTCCAAAACTCCAAAACTCCGAAACTCCAAAACTCCGAAACTCCAAAACTCCAAAACTCCAAAACTCCAAAACTCCAAAACTGCAAAACTCCAAAACTCCAAAACTCCAAAACTCCGAAACTCCGAAACTCCGAAACTCCAAAACTCCGAAACTCCGAAACTCCAAAACTCCAAAACTCCGAAACTCCGAAACTCCGAAACTCCAAAACTCCAAAACTACAAAACTCCAAAACTCCGAAACTCCGAAACTCCAAAGCTCCAAAACTCTAGAACTCCGAAACTCCAAAACTCCAAAACTCCAAAACTCCGAAACTCCAAAACTCCAAAACTCCAAAACTCCGAAACTCCAAAACTCCGAAACTCCAAAACTCCAAAACTCCAAAACTCCAAAACTCCAAAACTGCAAAACTCCAAAACTCCAAAACTCCAAAACTCCGAAACTCCGAAACTCCGAAACTCCAAAACTCCAAAACTCCGAAACTCCGAAACTCCAAAACTCCAATACTCCGAAACTCCAAAACTCCAAAACTCCAAAACTCCAAAACTCCGAAACTCCAAAACTCCAAAACTCCAAAACTCCAAAACTCCGAAACTCCGAAACTCGGAAACTCCCAAACTCCAAAACTCGAAAACTCCGAAACTCCGAAACTCCGAAACTCCAAAACTCCAAACCTCCAAAACTCCAAAACTCCAAAACTCCAAAACTCCGAAACTCCGAAACTCCAAAACTCCAAAACTCTAGAACTCCGAAACTCCAAAACTCCAAAACTCCAAAACTCCAAAACTCCGAAACTCCGAAACTCCGAAACTCCAAAACTCCGAAACTCCGAAACTCCGAAACTCCAAAACTCCGAAACTCCGAAACTCCGAAACTCCGAAACTCCGAAACTCCAAAACTCCAAAACTCCAAAACTCCGAAACTCCAAAACTCCGAAACTCCAAAACTCCAAAACTCCAAAACTCCAAAACTCCGAAACTCAAATACTCCGAAACTCCAAAACTCCAAAACTCCAAAACTCCGAAACTCCAAAACTCCAAAACTCCGAAACTCCGAAACTCCGAAACTCCAAAACTCCAAAACTCTAGAACTCCGAAACTCCAAAACTCCAAAACTCCAAAACTCCGAAACTCCAAAACTCCGAAACTCCGAAACTCCAAAACTCCAAAACTCCAAAACTCCGAAACTCCAAAACTCCAAAACTCCAAAACTCCGAAACTCCAAAACTCCGAAACTCCAAAACTCCAAAACTCCAAAACTCCAAAACTCCGAAACTCCAAAACTCCGAAACTCCAAAACTCCAAAACTCCAAAACTCCAAAACTCCAAAACTGCAAAACTCCAAAACTCCAAAACTCCAAAACTCCGAAACTCCGAAACTCCGAAACTCCAAAACTCCGAAACTCCGAAACTCCAAAACTCCAAAACTCCGAAACTCCGAAACTCCGAAACTCCAAAACTCCAAAACTACAAAACTCCAAAACTCCGAAACTCCGAAACTCCAAAACTCCAAAACTCTAGAACTCCGAAACTCCAAAACTCCAAAACTCCAAAACTCCGAAACTCCAAAACTCCAAAACTCCAAAACTCCAAAACTCCGAAACTCCAAAACTCCGAAACTCCAAAACTCCAAAACTCCAAAACTCCAAAACTCCAAAACTGCAAAACTCCAAAACTCCAAAACTCCAAAACTCCGAAACTCCGAAACTCCGAAACTCCAAAACTCCAAAACTCCGAAACTCCGAAACTCCAAAACTCCAATACTCCGAAACTCCAAAACTCCAAAACTCCAAAACTCCAAAACTCCGAAACTCCAAAACTCCAAAACTCCAAAACTCCAAAACTCCGAAACTCCGAAACTCGGAAACTCCCAAACTCCAAAACTCCAAAACTCCGAAACTCCGAAACTCCGAAACTCCAAAACTCCAAACCTCCAAAACTCCAAAACTCCAAAACTCCAAAACTCCGAAACTCCGAAACTCCAAAACTCCGAAACTCCGAAACTCCGAAACTCCAAAACTCCAAAACTCTAGAACTCCGAAACTCCAAAACTCCAAAACTCCAAAACTCCAAAACTCCGAAACTCCGAAACTCCGAAACTCCAAAACTCCGAAACTCCGAAACTCCAAAACTCCGAAACTCCGAAACTCCGAAACTCCGAAACTCCAAAACTCCAAAACTCCAAAACTCCGAAACTCCGAAACTCCGAAACTCCGAAACTCGAAAACTCCGAAACTCCGAAACTCCAAAACTCCAAAACTGCAAAACTCCGCAACTCCAAAACTCCAAAACTCCAAAACTCCGAAACTCCGAAACTCCAAAACTCCGAAACTCCGAAACTCCAAAACTCCAAAACTCCAAAACTCCGAAACTCCAAAACTCCGAAACTCCGAAACTCCAAAACTCCAAAACTCCAAAACTCCGAAACTCCAAAACTCCAAAACTCCAAAACTCCGAAACTCCGAAACTCCGAAACTCCGAAACTCGAAAACTCCGAAACTCCGAAACTCCAAAACTCCAAAACTCCAAAACTCCAAAACTCCGATACTCCGAAACTCGGAAACTCCCAAACTCCAAAACTCGAAAACTCCGAAACTCCGAAACTCCGAAACTCCAAAACTCCAAACCTCCAAAACTCCAAAACTCCAAAACTCCAAAACTCCAAAACTCCGAAACTCCGAAACTCCAAAACTCCAAAACTCTAGAACTCCGAAACTCCAAAACTCCAAAACTCCAAAACTCCGAAACTCCAAAACTCCGAAACTCCAAAACTCCAAAACTCCAAAACTCCAAAACTCCGAAACTCCAAAACTCCGAAACTCCAAAACTCCAAAACTCCAAAACTCCAAAACTCCAAAACTGCAAAACTCCAAAACTCCAAAACTCCAAAACTCCGAAACTCCGAAACTCCGAAACTCCAAAACTCCAAAACTCCGAAACTCCGAAACTCCAAAACTCCAAAACTCCGAAACTCCGAAACTCCAAAACTCCGAAACTCCAAAACTCCAAAACTCCAAAACTCCAAAACTCCGAAACTCCGAAACTCCAAAACTCCAAAACTCTAGAACTCCGAAACTCCAAAACTTCAAAACTCCAAAACTCCAAAACTCCGAAACTCCGAAACTCCGAAACTCCAAAACTCCGAAACTCCGAAACTCCGAAACTCCAAAACTCCGAAACTCCGAAACTCCGAAACTCCGAAACTCCGAAACTCCAAAACTCCAAAACTCCAAAACTCCGAAACTCCAAAACTCCGAAACTCCAAAACTCCAAAACTCCAAAACTCCGAAACTCAAAAACTCCGAAACTCCAAAACTCCAAAACTCCAAAACTCCGAAACTCCAAAACTCCAAAACTCCGAAACTCCGAAACTCCAAAACTCCAAAACTCCAAAACTCCAAAACTCCAAAACTCCAAAACTCCAAAACTCCGAAACTCCGAAACTCCGAAACTCCAAAACTCCAAAACTCCGAAACTCCGAAACTCCAAAACTCCAAAACTCCGAAACTCCGAAACTCCGAAACTCCGAAACTCCAAAACTCCAAAACTCCAAAACTCCAAAACTCCAAAACTCCGAAACTCCGAAACTCCGAAACTCCAAAACTCCGAAACTCCGAAACTCCAAAACTCCAAAACTCCAAAAGTCCGAAACTCCAAAACTCCAAAACTCCGAAACTCCAAAACTCCAAAACTCCAAAGCTCCGAAACTCCGAAACTCCGAAACTCCAAAACTCCAAAACTCCAAAACTCCAAAACTCCAAAACTCCAAAACTGCAAAACTCCAAAACTCCAAAACTCCGAAACTCCAAAACTCCAAAACTCCGAAACTCCGAAACTCCAAAACTCCGAAACTCTGAAACTCCAAAACTCCGAAACTCAGAAACTCCGAAACTCCGAAACTCGAAAACTCCGAAACTCCGAAACTCCGAAACTCCAAAACTCCAAACCTCCAAAACTCCAAAACTCCAAAACTCCAAAACTCCAAAACTCCGAAACTCCGAAACTCCAAAACTCCAAAACTCTAGAACTCCGAAACTCCAAAACTCCAAAACTCCAAAACTCCGAAACTCCAAAACTCCGAAACTCCAAAACTCCAAAACTCCAAAACTCCAAAACTCCGAAACTCCAAAACTCCGAAACTCCAAAACTCCAAAACTCCAAAACTCCAAAACTCCAAAACTCCAAAACTCCAAAACTCCAAAACTCCGAAACTCCGAAACTCCGAAACTCCAAAACTCCAAAACTCCGAAACTCCGAAACTCCAAAACTCCAAAACTTCGAAACTCCGAAACTCCGAAACTCCGAAACTCCGAAACTCCGAAACTCCGAAACTCCGAAACTCCGAAACTCCAAAACTCCAAAACTCCGAAACTCCAAAACTCCGAAACTCCAAAACTCCAAAACTCCAAAACTCCAAAACACCGAAACTCCGAAACTCCGAAACTCCGAAACTCCGAAACTCCAAAACTCCAAAACTCCAAAACTCCAAAACTCCGAAACTCCGAAACTCCAAAACTCCAAAACTCCGAAACTCCGAAACTCCAAAACTCCAAAACTCCAAAACTCCAAAACTCCCAAACTCCAAAACTCCGAAACTCCAAAACTCCAAAACTCCAAAACTCCAAAACTCCAAAACTCCAAAACTCCGAAACTCCGAAACTCCAAAACTCCAAAACTCCGAAACTCCAAAACTCCAAAACTCCGAAACTCCGAAACTCCAAAACTCCAAAACTCCGAAACTCCAAAACTCCAAAACTCCAAAACTGCAAAACTCCAAAACTGCAAAACTCCGAAACTCCAAAACTCCGAAACTCCGAAACTCCAAAACTCCAAAACTCTAGCACTCCGAAACTCCAAAACTCCAAAACTCCAAAACTCCGAAACTCCAAAACTCCGAAACTCCAAAACTCCAAAACTCCAAAACTCCGAAACTCCAAAACTCCGAAACTCCAAAACTCCAAAACTCCAAAACTCCAAAACTCCAAAACTCCAAAACTCCAAAACTCCAAAACTCCGAAACTCCGAAACTCCGAAACTCCAAAACTCCAAAACTCCGAAACTCCGAAACTCCGAAACTCCGAAACTCCAAAACTCCAAAACTCCAAAACTCCAAAACTCCGAAACTCCGAAACTCCAAAACTCCAAAACTCCGAAACTCCAAAACTCCAAAACTCCGAAACTCCAAAACTCCAAAACTCCGAAACTCCGAAACTCCAAAACTCCAAAACTCCGAAACTCCAAAACTCCAAAACTCCAAAACTGCAAAACTCCGAAACTCCGAAACTCCAAAACTCCAAAACTCCGAAACTCCAAATCTCCAAAACTCCGAAACTCCGAAACTCCGAAACTCCAAAACTCCAAAACTCCGAAACTCCAATACTCCGAAACTCCGAAACTCCAAAACTCCAAAACTCCGAAACTCCAAAACTCCGAAACTCCGAAACTCCGAAACTCCAAAACTCCAAAACTCCGAAACTCCAAAACTCCAAAACTCCAAAACTCCAAAACTCCGAAACTCCAAAACTCCAAAACTCCAAAACTCCGAAACTCCAAAACTCCAAAACTCCAAAACTCCAAAACTCCGAAACTCCAAAACTCCAAAACTCCAAAACTCCAAAACTCCGAAACTCCGAAACTCCGAAACTCCAAAACTCCGAAACTCCGAAACTAAGAAACTCCAAAACTCCGAAACTCCAAAACTCCAAAACTCCAATTCTCCAAAACTCCAAAACTCCAAAACTCCGAAACTCTGAAACTCCGAAACTCCGAAACTCCAAAACTCTAAAACTCCAAAACTCCGAAACTCCGAAACTCCAAAACTACAAAACTCCACAACTCCAAAACTCCAAAACTCCAAAACTCCAATACTCCAAAACTCCAAAACTCCAAAACTCCGAAACTCCGAAACTCCAAAACTCCAACACTCCGAAACTCCAAAACTCCAAAACTCCAAAACTCCAAAACTCCGAAACTCCGAAACTCCAAAACTCCGAAACTCCGAAACTCCAAAACTCCAAAACTTCAAAACTCCCAAACTCCGAAACTCCAAAACTCCGAAACTCCAAAACTCCAAAACTCCAAAACTCCAAAACTCCAAAACTCCGAAACTCCAAAACTCCAAAACTCCAAAACTCCAAAACTCCAAAACTCCAAAACTCCGAAACTCCGAAACTCCAAAACTCCAAAACTCCGAAACTCCAAAACTCCAAAACTCCGAAACTCCGAAACTCCAAAACTCCAAAACTCCGAAACTCCAAAACTCCAAAACTCCAAAACTGCAAAACTCCAAAACTGCAAAACTCCGAAACTCCAAAACTCCAAAACTCCGAAACTCCGAAACTCCGAAACTCCAAAACTCCAAAACTCCAAAACTCCAAAACTCCGAAACTCCAAAACTCCGAAACTCCAAAACTCCAAAACTCCAAAACTCCAAAACTCCGAAACTCCAAAACTCCGAAACTCCAAAACTCCAAAACTCCAAAACTCCAAAACTCCAAAACTCCAAAACTCCGAAACTCCGAAACTCCAAAACTCCAAAACTCCGAAACTCCAAAACTCCAAAACTCCGAAACTCCGAAACTCCAAAACTCCAAAACTCCGAAACTCCAAAACTCCAAAACTCCAAAACTGCAAAACTCCAAAACTGCAAAACTCCGAAACTCCAAAACTCCAAAACTCCAAAACTCCGAAACTCCGAAACTCCAAAACTCCGAAACTCCGAAACTCCAAAACTCCAAAACTCTAGAACTCCGAAACTCCAAAACTCCAAAACTCCAAAACTCCGAAACTCCGAAACTCCGAAACTCCAAAACTCCGAAACTCCGAAACTCCGAAACTCCAAAACTCCGAAACTCCGAAACTCCGAAACTCCAAAACTCCAAAACTCCAAAACTCCGAAACTCCAAAACTCCGAAACTCCAAAACTCCAAAACTCCAAAACTCCAAAACTCCGAAACTCCAAAACTCCGAAACTCCAAAACTCCAAAACTCCAAAACTCCGAAACTCCAAAACTCCAAAACTCCGAAACTCCAAAACTCCAAAACTCCGAAACTCCAAAACTCCGAAACTCCAAAACTCCAAAACTCCAAAACTCCAAAACTCCGAAACTCCAAAACTCCGAAACTCCAAAACTCCAAAACTCCGAAACTCCAAAACTCCAAAACTCCGAAACTCCGAAACTCCAAAACTCCGAAACTCCAAAACTCCAAAACTCCAAAACTCCAAAACTCCAAAACTCCAAAACTCCAAAACTCCGAAACTCCAAAACTCCAAAACTCCAAAACTCCAAAACTCCAAAACTCCGAAACTCCAAATTCCAAAACTCCAAAACTCCAAAACTCCAAAACTCCAAAACTCCGAAACTCCAAAACTCCGAAACTCCAAAACTCCAAAACTCCAAAACTCCAAAACTCCAAAACTCCGAAACTCCAAAACTCCGAAACTCCGAAACTCCAAAACTCCAAAACTCCAAAACTCCGAAACTCCAAAACTCCAAAACTCCAAAACTCCGAAACTCCGAAACTCCGAAACTCCGAAACTCGAAAACTCCGAAACTCCGAAACTCCAAAACTCCAAAACTCCAAAACTCCGATACTCCGAAACTCGGAAACTCCCAAACTCCAAAACTCGAAAACTCCGAAACTCCGAAACTCCGAAACTCCAAACCTCCAAAAGTCCAAAACTCCAAAACTCCAAAACTCCGAAACTCCGAAACTCCAAAACTCCAAAACTCTAGAACTCCGAAACTCCAAAACTCCAAAACTCCGAAACTCCAAAACTCCGAAACTCCAAAACTCCAAACTCCAAAACTCCAAAACTCCGAAACTCCAAAACTCCAAAACTCCGAAACTCCGAAACTCCGAAACTCCAAAACTCCAAAACTACAAAACTCCAAAACTCCGAAACTCCGAAACTCCAAAACTCCAAAACTCTAGAACTCCGAAACTCCAAAACTCCAAAACTCCGAAACTCCGAAACTCCAAAACTCCAAAACTCCGAAACTCCGAAACTCCGAAACTCCAAAACTCCAAACCTCCAAAACTCCAAAACTCCAAAACTCCAAAACTCCGAAACTCCGAAACTCCAAAACTCCAAAACTCCAAAACTCCGAAACTCCAAAACTCCAAAACTCCAAAACTCCGAAACTCCAAAACTCCGAAACTCCAAAACTCCAAAACTCCAAAACTCCAAAACTCCGAAACTCCAAAACTCCGAAACTCCAAAACTCCAAAACTCCAAAACTCCAAAACTCCAAAACTGCAAAACTCCAAAACTCCAAAACTCCAAAACTCCGAAACTCCGAAACTCCGAAACTCCAAAACTCCGAAACTCCGAAACTCCAAAACTCCAAAACTCCGAAACTCCGAAACTCCGAAACTCCAAAACTCCAAAACTACAAAACTCCAAAACTCCGAAACTCCGAAACTCCAAAGCTCCAAAACTCTAGAACTCCGAAACTCCAAAACTCCAAAACTCCAAAACTCCGAAACTCCAAAACTCCAAAACTCCAAAACTCCAAAACTCCGAAACTCCAAAACTCCGAAACTCCAAAACTCCAAAACTCCAAAACTCCAAAACTCCAAAACTGCAAAACTCCAAAACTCCAAAACTCCAAAACTCCGAAACTCCGAAACTCCGAAACTCCAAAACTCCAAAACTCCGAAACTCCGAAACTCCAAAACTCCAATACTCCGAAACTCCAAAACTCCAAAACTCCAAAACTCCAAAACTCCGAAACTCCGAAACTCCAAAACTCCGAAACTCCGAAACTCCAAAACTCCAAAACTCCAAAACTCCGAAACTCCAAAACTCCGAAACTCCGAAACTCCAAAACTCCAAAACTCCAAAACTCCGAAACTCCAAAACTCCAAAACTCCGAAACTCCGAAACTCCAAAACTCCAAAACTCCGAAACTCCAAAACTCCAAAACTCCGAAACTCCGAAACTCCAAAACTCCAAAACTCCGAAACTCCAAAACTCCAAAACTCCAAAACTGCAAAACTCCAAAACTGCAAAACTCCGAAACTCCAAAACTCCGAAACTCCGAAACTCCAAAACTCCAAAACTCTAGCACTCCGAAACTCCAAAACTCCAAAACTCCAAAACTCCGAAACTCCAAAACTCCGAAACTCCAAAACTCCAAAACTCCAAAACTCCGAAACTCCAAAACTCCGAAACTCCAAAACTCCAAAACTCCAAAACTCCAAAACTCCAAAACTCCAAAACTCCAAAACTCCAAAACTCCGAAACTCCGAAACTCCGAAACTCCAAAACTCCAAAACTCCGAAACTCCGAAACTCCGAAACTCCGAAACTCCAAAACTCCAAAACTCCAAAACTCCAAAACTCCGAAACTCCGAAACTCCAAAACTCCAAAACTCCGAAACTCCAAAACTCCAAAACTCCGAAACTCCAAAACTCCAAAACTCCGAAACTCCGAAACTCCAAAACTCCAAAACTCCGAAACTCCAAAACTCCAAAACTCCAAAACTGCAAAACTCCGAAACTCCGAAACTCCAAAACTCCAAAACTCCAAAACTCCAAAACTGCAAAACTCCAAAACTGCAAAACTCCGAAACTCCAAAACTCCAAAACTCCGAAACTCCGAAACTCCGAAACTCCAAAACTCCAAAACTCCAAAACTCCAAAACTCCGAAACTCCAAAACTCCGAAACTCCAAAACTCCAAAACTCCAAAACTCCGAAACTCCAAAACTCCGAAACTCCAAAACTCCAAAACTCCAAAACTCCAAAACTCCAAAACTCCAAAACTCCGAAACTCCGAAACTCCAAAACTCCAAAACTCCGAAACTCCAAAACTCCAAAACTCCGAAACTCCGAAACTCCAAAACTCCAAAACTCCGAAACTCCAAAACTCCAAAACTCCAAAACTGCAAAACTCCAAAACTGCAAAACTCCGAAACTCCAAAACTCCAAAACTCCAAAACTCCGAAACTCCGAAACTCCAAAACTCCGAAACTCCGAAACTCCAAAACTCCAAAACTCTAGAACTCCGAAACTCCAAAACTCCAAAACTCCAAAACTCCGAAACTCCGAAACTCCGAAACTCCAAAACTCCGAAACTCCGAAACTCCGAAACTCCAAAACTCCGAAACTCCGAAACTCCGAAACTCCAAAACTCCAAAACTCCAAAACTCCGAAACTCCAAAACTCCGAAACTCCAAAACTCCAAAACTCCAAAACTCCAAAACTCCGAAACTCCAAAACTCCGAAACTCCAAAACTCCAAAACTCCAAAACTCCGAAACTCCAAAACTCCAAAACTCCGAAACTCCAAAACTCCAAAACTCCGAAACTCCAAAACTCCGAAACTCCAAAACTCCAAAACTCCAAAACTCCAAAACTCCGAAACTCCAAAACTCCGAAACTCCAAAACTCCAAAACTCCGAAACTCCAAAACTCCAAAACTCCGAAACTCCGAAACTCCAAAACTCCGAAACTCCAAAACTCCAAAACTCCAAAACTCCAAAACTCCAAAACTCCAAAACTCCAAAACTCCGAAACTCCAAAACTCCAAAACTCCAAAACTCCAAAACTCCAAAACTCCGAAACTCCAAATTCCAAAACTCCAAAACTCCAAAACTCCAAAACTCCAAAACTCCGAAACTCCAAAACTCCGAAACTCCAAAACTCCAAAACTCCAAAACTCCAAAACTCCGAAACTCCAAAACTCCGAAACTCCGAAACTCCAAAACTCCAAAACTCCAAAACTCCGAAACTCCAAAACTCCAAAACTCCAAAACTCCGAAACTCCGAAACTCCGAAACTCCGAAACTCGAAAACTCCGAAACTCCGAAACTCCAAAACTCCAAAACTCCAAAACTCCGATACTCCGAAACTCGGAAACTCCCAAACTCCAAAACTCGAAAACTCCGAAACTCCGAAACTCCGAAACTCCAAACCTCCAAAAGTCCAAAACTCCAAAACTCCAAAACTCCGAAACTCCGAAACTCCAAAACTCCAAAACTCTAGAACTCCGAAACTCCAAAACTCCAAAACTCCGAAACTCCAAAACTCCGAAACTCCAAAACTCCAAACTCCAAAACTCCAAAACTCCGAAACTCCAAAACTCCAAAACTCCGAAACTCCGAAACTCCGAAACTCCAAAACTCCAAAACTACAAAACTCCAAAACTCCGAAACTCCGAAACTCCAAAACTCCAAAACTCTAGAACTCCGAAACTCCAAAACTCCAAA
Source organism: Amblyomma mixtum (assembly GCF_055824585.1). Taxonomy (NCBI): domain Eukaryota; kingdom Metazoa; phylum Arthropoda; class Arachnida; order Ixodida; family Ixodidae; genus Amblyomma; species Amblyomma mixtum. Next base: position 5,680,215 of record NW_028317651.1, on the reverse strand, counting down.
ACTCCGAAACTCCGAAACTCCAAAACTCCAAAACTCCGAAACTCCGAAACTCCGAAATTCCAAAACTCCAAACCTCCAAAACTCCAAAACTCCAAAACTCCAAAACTCCGAAACTCCGAAACTCCAAAACTCCAAAACTCCAAAACTCCGAAACTCCAAAACTCCAAAACTCCAAAACTCCGAAACTCCAAAACTCCGAAACTCCAAAACTCCAAAACTCCAAAACTCCAAAACTCCGAAACTCCAAAACTCCGAAACTCCAAAACTCCAAAACTCCAAAACTCCAAAACTCCAAAACTGCAAAACTCCAAAACTCCAAAACTCCAAAACTCCGAAACTCCGAAACTCCGAAACTCCAAAACTCCGAAACTCCGAAACTCCAAAACTCCAAAACTCCGAAACTCCGAAACTCCGAAACTCCAAAACTCCAAAACTACAAAACTCCAAAACTCCGAAACTCCGAAACTCCAAAGCTCCAAAACTCTAGAACTCCGAAACTCCAAAACTCCAAAACTCCAAAACTCCGAAACTCCAAAACTCCAAAACTCCAAAACTCCAAAACTCCGAAACTCCAAAACTCCGAAACTCCAAAACTCCAAAACTCCAAAACTCCAAAACTCCAAAACTGCAAAACTCCAAAACTCCAAAACTCCAAAACTCCGAAACTCCGAAACTCCGAAACTCCAAAACTCCAAAACTCCGAAACTCCGAAACTCCAAAACTCCAATACTCCGAAACTCCAAAACTCCAAAACTCCAAAACTCCAAAACTCCGAAACTCCGAAACTCCAAAACTCCGAAACTCCGAAACTCCAAAACTCCAAAACTCCAAAACTCCGAAACTCCAAAACTCCGAAACTCCGAAACTCCAAAACTCCAAAACTCCAAAACTCCGAAACTCCAAAACTCCAAAACTCCAAAACTCCGAAACTCCGAAACTCCGAAACTCCGAAACTCGAAAACTCCGAAACTCCGAAACTCCAAAACTCCAAAACTCCAAAACTCCAAAACTCCGATACTCCGAAACTCGGAAACTCCCAAACTCCAAAACTCGAAAACTCCGAAACTCCGAAACTCCGAAACTCCAAAACTCCAAACCTCCAAAACTCCAAAACTCCAAAACTCCAAAACTCCGAAACTCCGAAACTCCAAAACTCCAAAACTCTAGAACTCCGAAACTCCAAAACTCCAAAACTCCAAAACTCCGAAACTCCAAAACTCCGAAACTCCAAAACTCCAAAACTCCAAAACTCCAAAACTCCGAAACTCCAAAACTCCGAAACTCCAAAACTCCAAAACTCCAAAACTCCAAAACTCCAAAACTGCAAAACTCCAAAACTCCAAAACTCCAAAACTCCGAAACTCCGAAACTCCGAAACTCCAAAACTCCAAAACTCCGAAACTCCGAAACTCCAAAACTCCAAAACTCCGAAACTCCGAAACTCCAAAACTCCGAAACTCCAAAACTCCAAAACTCCAAAACTCCAAAACTCCGAAACTCCGAAACTCCAAAACTCCAAAACTCTAGAACTCCGAAACTCCAAAACTTCAAAACTCCAAAACTCCAAAACTCCGAAACTCCGAAACTCCGAAACTCCAAAACTCCGAAACTCCGAAACTCCGAAACTCCAAAACTCCGAAACTCCGAAACTCCGAAACTCCGAAACTCCGAAACTCCAAAACTCCAAAACTCCAAAACTCCGAAACTCCAAAACTCCGAAACTCCAAAACTCCAAAACTCCAAAACTCCGAAACTCAAAAACTCCGAAACTCCAAAACTCCAAAACTCCAAAACTCCGAAACTCCAAAACTCCAAAACTCCGAAACTCCGAAACTCCAAAACTCCAAAACTCCAAAACTCCAAAACTCCAAAACTCCAAAACTCCAAAACTCCGAAACTCCGAAACTCCGAAACTCCAAAACTCCAAAACTCCGAAACTCCGAAACTCCAAAACTCCAAAACTCCGAAACTCCGAAACTCCGAAACTCCGAAACTCCAAAACTCCAAAACTCCAAAACTCCAAAACTCCAAAACTCCGAAACTCCGAAACTCCGAAACTCCAAAACTCCGAAACTCCGAAACTCCAAAACTCCAAAACTCCAAAAGTCCGAAACTCCAAAACTCCAAAACTCCGAAACTCCAAAACTCCAAAACTCCAAAGCTCCGAAACTCCGAAACTCCGAAACTCCAAAACTCCAAAACTCCAAAACTCCAAAACTCCAAAACTCCAAAACTGCAAAACTCCAAAACTCCAAAACTCCGAAACTCCAAAACTCCAAAACTCCGAAACTCCGAAACTCCAAAACTCCGAAACTCTGAAACTCCAAAACTCCGAAACTCAGAAACTCCGAAACTCCGAAACTCGAAAACTCCGAAACTCCGAAACTCCGAAACTCCAAAACTCCAAACCTCCAAAACTCCAAAACTCCAAAACTCCAAAACTCCAAAACTCCGAAACTCCGAAACTCCGAAACTCCAAAACTCCGAAACTCCGAAACTCCAAAACTCCAAAACTCCAAAAGTCCGAAACTCCAAAACTCCAAAACTCCGAAACTCCAAAACTCCAAAACTCCAAAGCTCCGAAACTCCGAAACTCCGAAACTCCAAAACTCCAAAACTCTAGAACTCCGAAACTCCAAAACTCCAAAACTCCAAAACTCCGAAACTCCAAAACTCCGAAACTCCAAAACTCCAAAACTCCAAAACTCCAAAACTCCGAAACTCCAAAACTCCGAAACTCCAAAACTCCAAAACTCCAAAACTCCAAAACTCCAAAACTCCAAAACTCCAAAACTCCGAAACTCCGAAACTCCGAAACTCCAAAACTCCAAAACTCCGAAACTCCGAAACTCCAAAACTCCAAAACTTCGAAACTCCGAAACTCCGAAACTCCGAAACTCCGAAACTCCGAAACTCCGAAACTCCGAAACTCCGAAACTCCAAAACTCCAAAACTCCGAAACTCCAAAACTCCGAAACTCCAAAACTCCAAAACTCCAAAACTCCAAAACACCGAAACTCCGAAACTCCGAAACTCCGAAACTCCGAAACTCCAAAACTCCAAAACTCCAAAACTCCAAAACTCCGAAACTCCGAAACTCCAAAACTCCAAAACTCCGAAACTCCGAAACTCCAAAACTCCAAAACTCCAAAACTCCAAAACTCCCAAACTCCAAAACTCCGAAACTCCAAAACTCCAAAACTCCAAAACTCCAAAACTCCAAAACTCCAAAACTCCGAAACTCCGAAACTCCAAAACTCCAAAACTCCGAAACTCCAAAACTCCAAAACTCCGAAACTCCGAAACTCCAAAACTCCAAAACTCCGAAACTCCAAAACTCCAAAACTCCAAAACTGCAAAACTCCAAAACTGCAAAACTCCGAAACTCCAAAACTCCGAAACTCCGAAACTCCAAAACTCCAAAACTCTAGCACTCCGAAACTCCAAAACTCCAAAACTCCAAAACTCCGAAACTCCAAAACTCCGAAACTCCAAAACTCCAAAACTCCAAAACTCCGAAACTCCAAAACTCCGAAACTCCAAAACTCCAAAACTCCAAAACTCCAAAACTCCAAAACTCCAAAACTCCAAAACTCCAAAACTCCAAAACTCCGAAACTCCGAAACTCCGAAACTCCAAAACTCCAAAACTCCGAAACTCCGAAACTCCGAAACTCCGAAACTCCAAAACTCCAAAACTCCAAAACTCCAAAACTCCGAAACTCCGAAACTCCAAAACTCCAAAACTCCGAAACTCCAAAACTCCAAAACTCCGAAACTCCAAAACTCCAAAACTCCGAAACTCCGAAACTCCAAAACTCCAAAACTCCAAAACTCCGAAACTCCAAAACTCCGAAACTCCAAAACTCCAAAACTCCAAAACTCCAAAACTCCAAAACTGCAAAACTCCAAAACTCCAAAACTCCAAAACTCCGAAACTCCGAAACTCCGAAACTCCAAAACTCCGAAACTCCGAAACTCCAAAACTCCAAAACTCCGAAACTCCGAAACTCCGAAACTCCAAAACTCCAAAACTACAAAACTCCAAAACTCCGAAACTCCGAAACTCCAAAGCTCCAAAACTCTAGAACTCCGAAACTCCAAAACTCCAAAACTCCAAAACTCCGAAACTCCAAAACTCCAAAACTCCAAAACTCCAAAACTCCGAAACTCCAAAACTCCGAAACTCCAAAACTCCAAAACTCCAAAACTCCAAAACTCCAAAACTGCAAAACTCCAAAACTCCAAAACTCCAAAACTCCGAAACTCCGAAACTCCGAAACTCCAAAACTCCAAAACTCCGAAACTCCGAAACTCCAAAACTCCAATACTCCGAAACTCCAAAACTCCAAAACTCCAAAACTCCAAAACTCCGAAACTCCGAAACTCCAAAACTCCGAAACTCCGAAACTCCAAAACTCCAAAACTCCAAAACTCCGAAACTCCAAAACTCCGAAACTCCGAAACTCCAAAACTCCAAAACTCCAAAACTCCGAAACTCCAAAACTCCAAAACTCCAAAACTCCGAAACTCCGAAACTCCGAAACTCCGAAACTCGAAAACTCCGAAACTCCGAAACTCCAAAACTCCAAAACTCCAAAACTCCAAAACTCCGATACTCCGAAACTCGGAAACTCCCAAACTCCAAAACTCGAAAACTCCGAAACTCCGAAACTCCGAAACTCCAAAACTCCAAACCTCCAAAACTCCAAAACTCCAAAACTCCAAAACTCCAAAACTCCGAAACTCCGAAACTCCAAAACTCCAAAACTCTAGAACTCCGAAACTCCAAAACTCCAAAACTCCAAAACTCCGAAACTCCAAAACTCCGAAACTCCAAAACTCCAAAACTCCAAAACTCCAAAACTCCAAAACTCCAAAACTCCGAAACTCCAAAACTCCGAAACTCCGAAACTCCAAAACTCCAAAACTCCAAAACTCCAAAACTCCAAAACTCCAAAACTCCAAAACTCCGAAACTCCGAAACTCAGAAACTCCGAAACTCGAAAACTCCGAAACTCCGAAACTCCAAAACTCCAAAACTCCAAAACTCCGATACTCCGAAACTCGGAAACTCCCAAACTCCAAAACTCGAAAACTCCGAAACTCCGAAACTCCGAAACTCCAAACCTCCAAAACTCCAAAACTCCAAAACTCCAAAACTCCGAAACTCCGAAACTCCAAAACTCCAAAACTCTAGAACTCCGAAACTCCAAAACTCCAAAACTCCGAAACTCCAAAACTCCGAAACTCCAAAACTCCAAACTCCAAAACTCCAAAACTCCGAAACTCCAAAACTCCAAAACTCCGAAACTCCGAAACTCCGAAACTCCAAAACTCCAAAACTACAAAACTCCAAAACTCCGAAACTCCGAAACTCCAAAACTCCAAAACTCTAGAACTCCGAAACTCCAAAACTCCAAAACTCCGAAACTCCGAAACTCCAAAACTCCAAAACTCCGAAACTCCGAAACTCCGAAACTCCAAAACTCCAAACCTCCAAAACTCCAAAACTCCAAAACTCCAAAACTCCGAAACTCCGAAACTCCAAAACTCCAAAACTCCAAAACTCCGAAACTCCAAAACTCCGAAACTCCAAAACTCCAAAACTCTAGAACTCCGAAACTCCAAAACTCCAAAACTCCAAAACTCCAAAACTCCGAAACTCCGAAACTCCAAAACTCCGAAACTCCGAAACTCCGAAACTCCAAAACTCCGAAACTCCGAAACTCCGAAACTCCGAAACTCCAAAACTCCAAAACTCCAAAACTCCGAAACTCCAAAACTCCGAAACTCCAAAACTCCAAAACTCCAAAACTCCAAAACTCCAAAACTCCAAAACTCCGAAACTCCAAAACTCCGAAACTCCAAAACTCCAAAACTCCAAAACTCCGAAACTCCAAAACTCCAAAACTCCGAAACTCCGAAACTCCAAAACTCCGAAACTCCGAAACTCCAAAACTCCGAAACTCCAAAACTCCGAAACTCCAAAACTCCAAAACTCCAAAACTCCAAAACTCCGAAACTCCAAAACTCCGAAACTCCGAAACTCCGAAACTCCAAAACTCCGAAACTCCAAAACTCCAAAACTCCGAAACTCCAAAACTCCGAAACTCCAAAACTCCAAAACTCCAAAACTCCGAAACTCCAAAACTCCAAAACTCCAAAACTCCGAAACTCCGAAACTCCAAAACTCCAAAACTCCGAAACTCCAAAACTCCAAAACTCCAAAACTGCAAAACTCCAAAACTGCAAAACTCCGAAACTCCAAAACTCCAAAACTCCAAAACTCCAAAACTCCAAAACTCCGAAACTCCGAAACTCCAAAACTCCAAAACTCCGAAACTCCAAAACTCCAAAACTCCAAAACTCCAAAACTGCAAAACTCCAAAACTCCAAAACTCCGAAACTCCGAAACTCCAAAACTCCAAAACTCCAAAACTCCGATACTCCGAAACTCGGAAACTCCCAAACTCCAAAACTCGAAAACTCCGAAACTCCGAAACTCCGAAACTCCAAAACTCCAAACCTCCAAAACTCCAAAACTCCAAAACTCCAAAACTCCAAAACTCCGAAACTCCGAAACTCCAAAACTCCAAAACTCTAGAACTCCGAAACTCCAAAACTCCAAAACTCCAAAACTCCGAAACTCCGAAACTCCGAAACTCCAAAACTCCAAAACTCCAAAACTCCGAAACTCCGAAACTCCGAAACTCCGAAACTCCAAAACACCAAAACTCCAAAACTCCGAAACTCCGAAACTCCAAAACTCCAAAACTCCGAAACTCCGAAACTCCGAAACTCCGAAACTCCAAAACTCCAAAACTCCAAAACTCCGAAACTCCAAAACTCCAAAACTCCGAAACTCCAAAACTCCAAAACTCCAAAACTGCAAAACTCCAAAACTCCAAAACTCCGAAACTCCGAAACTCCGAAACTCCAAAACTCCGAAACTCCGAAACTCCAAAACTCCAAAACTCCGAAACTCCGAAACTCCGAAACTCCAAAACTCCAAAACTCCAAAACTCCGAAACTCCGAAACTCCGAAACTCCGAAACTCGAAAACTCCGAAACTCCGAAACTCCAAAACTCCAAAACTCCAAAACTCCAAAACTCCGAAACTCCAAAACTCCAAAACTCCAAAACTCCAAAACTCCAAAACTCCGAAACTCCAAAACTCCGAAACTCCGAAACTCCAAAACTCCAAAACTCCAAAACTCCGAAACTCCAAAACTCCAAAACTCCAAAACTCCGAAACTCCGAAACTCCGAAACTCCGAAACTCGAAAACTCCGAAACTCCGAAACTCCAAAACTCCAAAACTCCAAAACTCCGATACTCCGAAACTCGGAAACTCCCAAACTCCAAAACTCGAAAACTCCGAAACTCCGAAACTCCGAAACTCCAAACCTCCAAAACTCCAAAACTCCAAAACTCCAAAACTCCGAAACTCCGAAACTCCAAAACTCCAAAACTCTAGAACTCCGAAACTCCAAAACTCCAAAACTCCAAACTCCAAAACTCCAAAACTCCGAAACTCCAAAACTCCAAAACTCCGAAACTCCGAAACTCCGAAACTCCAAAACTCCAAAACTACAAAACTCCAAAACTCCGAAACTCCGAAACTCCAAAACTCCAAAACTCTAGAACTCCGAAACTCCAAAACTCCAAAACTCCGAAACTCCGAAACTCCAAAACTCCGAAACTCCGAAACTCCGAAACTCCAAAACTCCAAAACTCCAAACCTCCAAAACTCCAAAACTCCAAAACTCCAAAACTCCGAAACTCCGAAACTCCAAAACTCCAAAACTCCAAAACTCCGAAACTCCAAAACTCCGAAACTCCAAAACTCCAAAACTCTAGAACTCCGAAACTCCAAAACTCCAAAACTCCAAAACTCCAAAACTCCGAAACTCCGAAACTCCAAAACTCCGAAACTCCGAAACTCCGAAACTCCAAAACTCCGAAACTCCGAAACTCCGAAACTCCGAAACTCCAAAACTCCAAAACTCCAAAACTCCGAAACTCCAAAACTCCGAAACTCCAAAACTCCAAAACTCCAAAACTCCAAAACTCCGAAACTCCAAAACTCCGAAACTCCAAAACTGCAAAACTCCAAAACTCCGAAACTCCAAAACTCCAAAACTCCGAAACTCCGAAACTCCAAAACTCCGAAACTCCGAAACTCCAAAACTCCGAAACTCCAAAACTCCGAAACTCCAAAACTCCAAAACTCCAAAACTCCAAAACTCCGAAACTCCAAAACTCCGAAACTCCGAAACTCCGAAACTCCAAAACTCCGAAACTCCAAAACTCCAAAACTCCGAAACTCCAAAACTCCGAAACTCCAAAACTCCAAAACTCCAAAACTCCGAAACTCCAAAACTCCAAAACTCCAAAACTCCGAAACTCCGAAACTCCAAAACTCCAAAACTCCGAAACTCCAAAACTCCAAAACTCCAAAACTGCAAAACTCCAAAACTGCAAAACTCCGAAACTCCAAAACTCCAAAACTCCAAAACTCCAAAACTCCAAAACTCCGAAACTCCGAAACTCCAAAACTCCAAAACTCCGAAACTCCAAAACTCCAAAACTCCAAAACTCCAAAACTGCAAAACTCCAAAACTCCAAAACTCCGAAACTCCGAAACTCCAAAACTCCAAAACTCCAAAACTCCAAAACTCCGATACTCCGAAACTCGGAAACTCCCAAACTCCAAAACTCGAAAACTCCGAAACTCCGAAACTCCGAAACTCCAAAACTCCAAACCTCCAAAACTCCAAAACTCCAAAACTCCAAAACTCCAAAACTCCGAAACTCCGAAACTCCAAAACTCCAAAACTCTAGAACTCCGAAACTCCAAAACTCCAAAACTCCAAAACTCCGAAACTCCAAAACTCCGAAACTCCAAAACTCCAAAACTCCGAAACTCCAAAACTCCGAAACTCCAAAACTCCAAAACTCCAAAACTCCAAAACTCCAAAACTGCAACACTCCAAAACTCCAAAACTCCAAAACTCCGAAACTCCGAAACTCCGAAACTCCAAAACTCCAAAACTCCGAAACTCCGAAACTCCAAAACTCCAAAACTCCGAAACTCCGAAACTCCAAAACTCCGAAACTCCAAAACTCCAAAACTCCAAAACTCCAAAACTCCGAAACTCCGAAACTCCAAAACTCCAAAACTCTAGAACTCCGAAACTCCAAAACTCCAAAACTCCAAAACTCCAAAACTCCGAAACTCCGAAACTCCGAAACTCCAAAACTCCGAAACTCCGAAACTCCGAAACTCCAAAACTCCGAAACTCCGAAACTCCGAAACTCCGAAACTCCGAAACTCCAAAACTCCAAAACTCCAAAACTCCGAAACTCCAAAACTCCGAAACTCCAAAACTCCAAAACTCCAAAACTCCAAAACTCCGAAACTCAAAAACTCCGAAACTCCAAAACTCCAAAACTCCAAAACTCCGAAACTCCAAAACTCCAAAACTCCGAAACTCCGAAACTCCGAAACTCCAAAACTCCAAAACTCCAAAACTCCAAAACTCCAAAACTCCAAAACTCCAAAACTCCAAAACTCCGAAACTCCGAAACTCCGAAACTCCAAAACTCCAAAACTCCGAAACTCCGAAACTCCAAAACTCCAAAACTCCGAAACTCCGAAACTCCGAAACTCCGAAACTCCAAAACTCCAAAACTCCAAAACTCCAAAACTCCAAAACTCCGAAACTCCGAAACTCCGAAACTCCAAAACTCCGAAACTCCGAAACTCCAAAACTCCAAAACTCCAAAAGTCCGAAACTCCAAAACTCCAAAACTCCGAAACTCCAAAACTCCAAAACTCCAAAGCTCCGAAACTCCGAAACTCCGAAACTCCAAAACTCCAAAACTCCAAAACTCCAAAACTCCAAAACTCCAAAACTGCAAAACTCCAAAACTCCAAAACTCCGAAACTCCAAAACTCCAAAACTCCGAAACTCCGAAACTCCAAAACTCCGAAACTCTGAAACTCCAAAACTCCGAAACTCAGAAACTCCGAAACTCCGAAACTCGAAAACTCCGAAACTCCGAAACTCCGAAACTCCAAAACTCCAAACCTCCAAAACTCCAAAACTCCAAAACTCCAAAACTCCGAAACTCCGAAACTCCAAAACTCCAAAACTCTAGAACTCCGAAACTCCAAAACTCCAAAACTCCAAAACTCCAAAACTCCGAAACTCCAAAACTCCGAAACTCCAAAACTCCAAAACTGCAAAACTCCAAAACTGCAAAACTCCGAAACTCCAAAACTCCAAAACTCCGAAACTCCGAAACTCCAAAACTCAAAAACTCCGAAACTCCAAAACTCCAAAACTCCGAAACTCCAAAACTCCAAAACTCCAAAACTCCGATACTCCGAAACTCGGAAACTCCCAAACTCCGAAACTCCAAAACTCCAAAACTCCGAAACTCCAAAACTCCAAAACTCCAAAACTGCAAAACTGCAAAACTCCAAAACTCCAAAACTCCGAAACTCCAAAACTCCAAAACTCCGAAACTCCGAAACTCCAAAACTCCAAAACTCCGAAACTCCAAAACTCCAAAACTGCAAAACTCCGAAACTCCAAAACTCCAAAACTCCAAAACTCCGAAACTCCGAAACTCCAAAACTCCGAAACTCCGAAACTCCAAAACTCCAAAACTCCAAAACTCCGAAACTCCAAAACTCCGAAACTCCGAAACTCCAAAACTCCAAAACTCCAAAACTCCGAAACTCCAAAACTCCAAAACTCCAAAACTCCAAAACTCCGAAACTCCGAAACTCCGAAACTCCGAAACTCCAAAACTCTAGAACTCCGAAACTCCAAAACTCCAAAACTCCGAAACTCCAAAACTCCGAAACTCCAAAACTCCAAACTCCAAAACTCCAAAACTCCGAAACTCCAAAACTCCGAAACTCCAAAACTCCAAAACTCCAAAACTCCAAAACTGCAAAACTCCAAAACTCCAAAACTCCAAAACTCCGAAACTCCGAAACTCCGAAACTCCAAAACTCCAAAACTCCGAAACTCCGAAACTCCAAAACTCCAAAACTCCGAAACTCCGAAACTCCGAAACTCCGAAACTCCAAAACTCCAAAACTCCAAAACTCCAAAACTCCGAAACTCCGAAACTCCAAAACTCCAAAACTCTAGAACTCCGAAACTCCAAAACTCCAAAACTCCAAAACTCCAAAACTCCGAAACTCCGAAACTCCGAAACTCCAAAACTCCAAAACTCCGAAACTCCAAAACTCCAAAACTCCGAAACTCCGAAACTCCAAAACTCCAATACTCCGAAACTCCAAAACTCCAAAACTCCAAAACTCCAAAACTCCGAAACTCCAAAACTCCAAAACTCCAAAACTCCGAAACTCCGAAACTCGGAAACTCCCAAACTCCAAAACTCGAAAACTCCGAAACTCCGAAACTCCGAAACTCCAAAACTCCAAACCTCCAAAACTCCAAAACTCCAAAACTCCAAAACTCCGAAACTCCGAAACTCCAAAACTCCGAAACTCCGAAACTCCGAAACTCCAAAACTCCAAAACTCTAGAACTCCGAAACTCCAAAACTCCAAAACTCCAAAACTCCAAAACTCCGAAACTCCGAAACTCCAAAACTCCGAAACTCCGAAACTCCAAAACTCCGAAACTCCGAAACTCCGAAACTCCGAAACTCCAAAACTCCAAAACTCCAAAACTCCGAAACTCCGAAACTCCGAAACTCCGAAACTCGAAAACTCCGAAACTCCGAAACTCCAAAACTCCAAAACTCCAAAACTCCAAAACTCCGAAACTCCAAAACTCCAAAACTCCAAAACTCCAAAACTCCAAAACTCCGAAACTCCGAAACTCCAAAACTCCAAAACTCTAGAACTCCGAAACTCCAAAACTCCAAAACTCCAAAACTCCGAAACTCCAAAACTCCGAAACTCCAAAACTCCAAAACTCCAAAACTCCGAAACTCCAAAACTCCGAAACTCCAAAACTCCAAAACTCCAAAACTCCAAAACTCCAAAACTGCAAAACTCCAAAACTCCAAAACTCCAAAACTCCGAAACTCCGAAACTCCGAAACTCCAAAACTCCAAAACTCCGAAACTCCGAAACTCCAAAACTCCAAAACTCCGAAACTCCGAAACTCCAAAACTCCAAAACTCCAAAACTCCGAAACTCCGAAACTCCGAAACTCCAAAACTCCAAAACTCCAAAACTCCGAAACTCCGAAACTCCAAAACTCCAAAACTCCGAAACTCCGAAACTCCAAAACTCCGAAACTCCGAAACTCCAAAACTCCAAAACTCTAGAACTCCGAAACTCCAAAACTCCAAAACTCCAAAACTCCAAAACTCCAAAACTCCAAAACTCCGAAACTCCAAAACTCCAAAACTCCAAAACACCGAAACTCCGAAACTCCGAAACTCCAAAACTCCAAAACTCCAAAACTGCAAAACTCCAAAACTGCAAAACTCCGAAACTCCAAAACTCCAAAACTCCGAAACTCCGAAACTCCAAAACTCAAAAACTCCGAAACTCCAAAACTCCAAAACTCCGAAACTCCAAAACTCCAAAACTCCAAAACTCCGAAACTCCAAAACTCCAAAACTCCGAAACTCCAAAACTCCAAAACTCCAAAACTCCGATACTCCGAAACTCGGAAACTCCCAAACTCCGAAACTCCAAAACTCCAAAACTCCGAAACTCCAAAACTCCAAAACTCCAAAACTGCAAAACTGCAAAACTCCAAAACTCCAAAACTCCGAAACTCCAAAACTCCAAAACTCCGAAACTCCGAAACTCCAAAACTCCAAAACTCCGAAACTCCAAAACTCCAAAACTGCAAAACTCCGAAACTCCAAAACTCCAAAACTCCAAAACTCCGAAACTCCGAAACTCCAAAACTCCGAAACTCCGAAACTCCAAAACTCCAAAACTCCAAAACTCCGAAACTCCAAAACTCCGAAACTCCGAAACTCCAAAACTCCAAAACTCCAAAACTCCGAAACTCCAAAACTCCAAAACTCCAAAACTCCGAAACTCCGAAACTCCGAAACTCCGAAACTCCGAAACTCCAAAACTCTAGAACTCCGAAACTCCAAAACTCCAAAACTCCGAAACTCCAAAACTCCGAAACTCCAAAACTCCAAACTCCAAAACTCCAAAACTCCGAAACTCCAAAACTCCGAAACTCCAAAACTCCAAAACTCCAAAACTCCAAAACTGCAAAACTCCAAAACTCCAAAACTCCAAAACTCCGAAACTCCGAAACTCCGAAACTCCAAAACTCCAAAACTCCGAAACTCCGAAACTCCAAAACTCCAAAACTCCGAAACTCCGAAACTCCGAAACTCCGAAACTCCAAAACTCCAAAACTCCAAAACTCCAAAACTCCGAAACTCCGAAACTCCAAAACTCCAAAACTCTAGAACTCCGAAACTCCAAAACTCCAAAACTCCAAAACTCCAAAACTCCGAAACTCCGAAACTCCGAAACTCCAAAACTCCAAAACTCCGAAACTCCGAAACTCCAAAACTCCAATACTCCGAAACTCCAAAACTCCAAAACTCCAAAACTCCAAAACTCCGAAACTCCAAAACTCCAAAACTCCAAAACTCCAAAACTCCGAAACTCCGAAACTCGGAAACTCCCAAACTCCAAAACTCGAAAACTCCGAAACTCCGAAACTCCGAAACTCCGAAACTCCAAAACTCCAAACCTCCAAAACTCCAAAACTCCAAAACTCCAAAACTCCGAAACTCCGAAACTCCAAAACTCCGAAACTCCGAAACTCCGAAACTCCAAAACTCCAAAACTCTAGAACTCCGAAACTCCAAAACTCCAAAACTCCAAAACTCCAAAACTCCGAAACTCCGAAACTCCAAAACTCCGAAACTCCGAAACTCCAAAACTCCGAAACTCCGAAACTCCGAAACTCCGAAACTCCAAAACTCCAAAACTCCAAAACTCCGAAACTCCGAAACTCCGAAACTCCGAAACTCGAAAACTCCGAAACTCCGAAACTCCAAAACTCCAAAACTCCAAAACTCCAAAACTCCGAAACTCCAAAACTCCAAAACTCCAAAACTCCAAAACTCCAAAACTCCGAAACTCCAAAACTCCGAAACTCCGAAACTCCAAAACTCCAAAACTCCAAAACTCCGAAACTCCAAAACTCCAAAACTCCAAAACTCCGAAACTCCGAAACTCCGAAACTCCGAAACTCGAAAACTCCGAAACTCCGAAACTCCAAAACTCCAAAACTCCAAAACTCCGATACTCCGAAACTCGGAAACTCCCAAACTCCAAAACTCGAAAACTCCGAAACTCCGAAACTCCGAAACTCCAAACCTCCAAAACTCCAAAACTCCAAAACTCCAAAACTCCGAAACTCCGAAACTCCAAAACTCCAAAACTCTAGAACTCCGAAACTCCAAAACTCCAAAACTCCGAAACTCCAAAACTCCGAAACTCCAAAACTCCAAACTCCAAAACTCCAAAACTCCGAAACTCCAAATCTCCAAAACTCCGAAACTCCGAAACTCCGAAACTCCAAAACTCCAAAACTACAAAACTCCAAAACTCCGAAACTCCGAAACTCCAAAACTCCAAAACTCTAGAACTCCGAAACTCCAAAACTCCAAAACTCCGAAACTCCGAAACTCCAAAACTCCGAAACTCCGAAACTCCGAAACTCCAAAACTCCAAAACTCCAAACCTCCAAAACTCCAAAACTCCAAAACTCCAAAACTCCGAAACTCCGAAACTCCAAAACTCCAAAACTCCAAAACTCCGAAACTCCAAAACTCCGAAACTCCAAAACTCCAAAACTCTAGAACTCCGAAACTCCAAAACTCCAAAACTCCAAAACTCCAAAACTCCGAAACTCCGAAACTCCAAAACTCCGAAACTCCGAAACTCCGAAACTCCAAAACTCCGAAACTCCGAAACTCCGAAACTCCGAAACTCCAAAACTCCAAAACTCCAAAACTCCGAAACTCCAAAACTCCGAAACTCCAAAACTCCAAAACTCCAAAACTCCAAAACTCCGAAACTCCAAAACTCCGAAACTCCAAAACTCCAAAACTCCAAAACTCCGAAACTCCAAAACTCCAAAACTCCGAAACTCCGAAACTCCAAAACTCCGAAACTCCGAAACTCCAAAACTCCGAAACTCCAAAACTCCGAAACTCCAAAACTCCAAAACTCCAAAACTCCAAAACTCCGAAACTCCAAAACTCCGAAACTCCGAAACTCCGAAACTCCAAAACTCCGAAACTCCAAAACTCCAAAACTCCGAAACTCCAAAACTCCGAAACTCCAAAACTCCAAAACTCCAAAACTCCGAAACTCCAAAACTCCAAAACTCCAAAACTCCGAAACTCCGAAACTCCAAAACTCCAAAACTCCGAAACTCCAAAACTCCAAAACTCCAAAACTGCAAAACTCCAAAACTGCAAAACTCCGAAACTCCAAAACTCCAAAACTCCAAAACTCCAAAACTCCAAAACTCCGAAACTCCGAAACTCCAAAACTCCAAAACTCCGAAACTCCAAAACTCCAAAACTCCAAAACTCCAAAACTGCAAAACTCCAAAACTCCAAAACTCCGAAACTCCGAAACTCCAAAACTCCAAAACTCCAAAACTCCAAAACTCCGATACTCCGAAACTCGGAAACTCCCAAACTCCAAAACTCGAAAACTCCGAAACTCCGAAACTCCGAAACTCCAAAACTCCAAACCTCCAAAACTCCAAAACTCCAAAACTCCAAAACTCCAAAACTCCGAAACTCCGAAACTCCAAAACTCCAAAACTCTAGAACTCCGAAACTCCAAAACTCCAAAACTCCAAAACTCCGAAACTCCAAAACTCCGAAACTCCAAAACTCCAAAACTCCAAAACTCCAAAACTCCGAAACTCCAAAACTCCGAAACTCCAAAACTCCAAAACTCCAAAACTCCAAAACTGCAACACTCCAAAACTCCAAAACTCCAAAACTCCGAAACTCCGAAACTCCGAAACTCCAAAACTCCAAAACTCCGAAACTCCGAAACTCCAAAACTCCAAAACTCCGAAACTCCGAAACTCCAAAACTCCGAAACTCCAAAACTCCAAAACTCCAAAACTCCAAAACTCCGAAACTCCGAAACTCCAAAACTCCAAAACTCTAGAACTCCGAAACTCCAAAACTCCAAAACTCCAAAACTCCAAAACTCCGAAACTCCGAAACTCCGAAACTCCAAAACTCCGAAACTCCGAAACTCCGAAACTCCAAAACTCCGAAACTCCGAAACTCCGAAACTCCGAAACTCCGAAACTCCAAAACTCCAAAACTCCAAAACTCCGAAACTCCAAAACTCCGAAACTCCAAAACTCCAAAACTCCAAAACTCCAAAACTCCGAAACTCAAAAACTCCGAAACTCAAAAACTCCAAAACTCCAAAACTCCGAAACTCCAAAACTCCAAAACTCCGAAACTCCGAAACTCCGAAACTCCAAAACTCCAAAACTCCAAAACTCCAAAACTCCAAAACTCCAAAACTCCAAAACTCCAAAACTCCGAAACTCCGAAACTCCGAAACTCCAAAACTCCAAAACTCCGAAACTCCGAAACTCCAAAACTCCAAAACTCCGAAACTCCGAAACTCCGAAACTCCGAAACTCCAAAACTCCAAAACTCCAAAACTCCAAAACTCCAAAACTCCGAAACTCCGAAACTCCGAAACTCCAAAACTCCGAAACTCCGAAACTCCAAAACTCCAAAACTCCAAAAGTCCGAAACTCCAAAACTCCAAAACTCCGAAACTCCAAAACTCCAAAACTCCAAAGCTCCGAAACTCCGAAACTCCGAAACTCCAAAACTCCAAAACTCCAAAACTCCAAAACTCCAAAACTCCAAAACTGCAAAACTCCAAAACTCCAAAACTCCGAAACTCCAAAACTCCAAAACTCCGAAACTCCGAAACTCCAAAACTCCGAAACTCTGAAACTCCAAAACTCCGAAACTCAGAAACTCCGAAACTCCGAAACTCGAAAACTCCGAAACTCCGAAACTCCGAAACTCCAAAACTCCAAACCTCCAAAACTCCAAAACTCCAAAACTCCAAAACTCCGAAACTCCGAAACTCCAAAACTCCAAAACTCTAGAACTCCGAAACTCCAAAACTCCAAAACTCCAAAACTCCAAAACTCCGAAACTCCAAAACTCCGAAACTCCAAAACTCCAAAACTCCAAAACTCCAAAACTCCAAAACTCCGAAACTCCAAAACTCCGAAACTCCAAAACTCCAAAACTCCAAAACTCCAAAACTCCAAAACTCCAAAACTCCAAAACTCCGAAACTCCGAAACTCCGAAACTCCAAAACTCCAAAACTCCGAAACTCCGAAACTCCAAAACTCCAAAACTTCGAAACTCCGAAACTCCGAAACTCCGAAACTCCAAAACTCCAAAACTCCAAAACTCCAAAACTCCGAAACTCCAAAACTCCAAAACTCTAGAACTCCGAAACTCCAAAACTCCAAAACTCCAAAACTCCAA
Organism: Amblyomma mixtum; assembly: GCF_055824585.1. NCBI lineage: Eukaryota > Metazoa > Arthropoda > Arachnida > Ixodida > Ixodidae > Amblyomma > Amblyomma mixtum. Next base: position 5,662,661 of record NW_028317651.1, on the reverse strand, counting down.
AACTCCAAAACTCCGAAACTCCAAAACTCCAAAACTCCAAAACTCCGAAACTCCGAAACTCCAAAACTCCAAAACTCCAAAACTCCGAAACTCCAAAACTCCGAAACTCCGAAACTCCAAAACTCCGAAACTCCGAAACTCCGAAACTCCAAAACTCCAAACCTCCAAAACTCCAAAACTCCAAAACTCCAAAACTCCGAAACTCCGAAACTCCAAAACTCCAAAACTCTAGAACTCCGAAACTCCAAAACTCCAAAACTCCAAAACTCCGAAACTCCAAAACTCCGAAACTCCAAAACTCCAAAACTCCAAAACTCCAAAACTCCGAAACTCCGAAACTCCGAAACTCCAAAACTCCAAAACTCCGAAACTCCGAAACTCCAAAACTCCAAAACTCCGAAACTCCGAAACTCCGAAACTCCAAAACTCCAAAACTCCGAAACTCCGAAACTCCGAAACTCCGAAACTCCAAAACTCCAAAACTCCGAAACTCCGAAACTCCGAAACTCCAAAACTCCAAAACTCCGAAACTCCGAAACTCCAAAACTCCGAAACTCCGAAACTCCAAAACTCCAAAACTCTAGAACTCCGAAACTCCAAAACTCCAAAACTCCAAAACTCCAAAACTCCAAAACTCCGAAACTCCAAAACTCCAAAACTCCAAAACACCGAAACTCCGAAACTCCGAAACTCCAAAACTCCAAAACTCCAAAACTGCAAAACTCCAAAACTGCAAAACTCCGAAACTCCAAAACTCCAAAACTCCGAAACTCCGAAACTCCAAAACTCAAAAACTCCGAAACTCCAAAACTCCAAAACTCCGAAACTCCAAAACTCCAAAACTCCAAAACTCCGATACTCCGAAACTCGGAAACTCCCAAACTCCGAAACTCCAAAACTCCAAAACTCCGAAACTCCAAAACTCCAAAACTCCAAAACTGCAAAACTGCAAAACTCCAAAACTCCAAAACTCCGAAACTCCAAAACTCCAAAACTCCGAAACTCCGAAACTCCAAAACTCCAAAACTCCGAAACTCCAAAACTCCAAAACTGCAAAACTCCGAAACTCCAAAACTCCAAAACTCCAAAACTCCGAAACTCCGAAACTCCAAAACTCCGAAACTCCGAAACTCCAAAACTCCAAAACTCCGAAACTCCGAAACTCCGAAACTCCGAAACTCCAAAACTCCAAAACTCCAAAACTCCAAAACTCCGAAACTCCGAAACTCCAAAACTCCAAAACTCTAGAACTCCGAAACTCCAAAACTCCAAAACTCCAAAACTCCGAAACTCCGAAACTCCAAAACTCCGAAACTCTGAAACTCCAAAACTCCGAAACTCAGAAACTCCGAAACTCCGAAACTCGAAAACTCCGAAACTCCGAAACTCCGAAACTCCAAAACTCCAAACCTCCAAAACTCCAAAACTCCAAAACTCCAAAACTCCGAAACTCCGAAACTCCAAAACTCCAAAACTCTAGAACTCCGAAACTCCAAAACTCCAAAACTCCAAAACTCCAAAACTCCGAAACTCCAAAACTCCGAAACTCCAAAACTCCAAAACTCCAAAACTCCAAAACTCCAAAACTCCGAAACTCCAAAACTCCGAAACTCCAAAACTCCAAAACTCCAAAACTCCAAAACTCCAAAACTCCAAAACTCCAAAACTCCGAAACTCCGAAACTCCGAAACTCCAAAACTCCAAAACTCCGAAACTCCGAAACTCCAAAACTCCAAAACTTCGAAACTCCGAAACTCCGAAACTCCGAAACTCCAAAACTCCAAAACTCCAAAACTCCAAAACTCCGAAACTCCAAAACTCCAAAACTCTAGAACTCCGAAACTCCAAAACTCCAAAACTCCAAAACTCCAAAACTCCAAAACTCCGAAACTCCAAAACTCCAAAACTCCAAAACTCCGAAACTCCGAAACTCCAAAACTCCAAAACTCCAAAACTCCGAAACTCCAAAACTCCGAAACTCCGAAACTCCAAAACTCCGAAACTCCGAAACTCCGAAACTCCAAAACTCCAAACCTCCAAAACTCCAAAACTCCAAAACTCCAAAACTCCGAAACTCCGAAACTCCAAAACTCCAAAACTCTAGAACTCCGAAACTCCAAAACTCCAAAACTCCAAAACTCCGAAACTCCAAAACTCCGAAACTCCAAAACTCCAAAACTCCAAAACTCCAAAACTCCGAAACTCCAAAACTCCGAAACTCCAAAACTCCAAAACTCCAAAACTCCAAAACTCCAAAACTGCAAAACTCCAAAACTCCAAAACTCCAAAACTCCGAAACTCCGAAACTCCGAAACTCCAAAACTCCAAAACTCCGAAACTCCGAAACTCCAAAACTCCAAAACTCCGAAACTCCGAAACTCCAAAACTCCAAAACTCCAAAACTCCGAAACTCCGAAACTCCGAAACTCCAAAACTCCAAAACTCCAAAACTCCGAAACTCCGAAACTCCAAAACTCCAAAACTCCGAAACTCCGAAACTCCAAAACTCCGAAACTCCGAAACTCCAAAACTCCAAAACTCTAGAACTCCGAAACTCCAAAACTCCAAAACTCCAAAACTCCAAAACTCCAAAACTCCGAAACTCCAAAACTCCAAAACTCCAAAACACCGAAACTCCGAAACTCCGAAACTCCAAAACTCCAAAACTCCAAAACTGCAAAACTCCAAAACTGCAAAACTCCGAAACTCCAAAACTCCAAAACTCCGAAACTCCAAAACTCAAAAACTCCGAAACTCCAAAACTCCAAAACTCCGAAACTCCAAAACTCCAAAACTCCAAAACTCCGATACTCCGAAACTCGGAAACTCCCAAACTCCGAAACTCCAAAACTCCAAAACTCCGAAACTCCAAAACTCCAAAACTCCAAAACTGCAAAACTGCAAAACTCCAAAACTCCAAAACTCCGAAACTCCAAAACTCCAAAACTCCGAAACTCCGAAACTCCAAAACTCCAAAACTCCGAAACTCCAAAACTCCAAAACTGCAAAACTCCGAAACTCCAAAACTCCAAAACTCCAAAACTCCGAAACTCCGAAACTCCAAAACTCCGAAACTCCGAAACTCCAAAACTCCAAAACTCAAAAACTCCGAAACTCAAAAACTCCAAAACTCCAAAACTCCGAAACTCCAAAACTCCAAAACTCCGAAACTCCGAAACTCCGAAACTCCAAAACTCCAAAACTCCAAAACTCCAAAACTCCAAAACTCCAAAACTCCAAAACTCCAAAACTCCGAAACTCCGAAACTCCGAAACTCCAAAACTCCAAAACTCCGAAACTCCGAAACTCCAAAACTCCAAAACTCCGAAACTCCGAAACTCCGAAACTCCGAAACTCCAAAACTCCAAAACTCCAAAACTCCAAAACTCCAAAACTCCGAAACTCCGAAACTCCGAAACTCCAAAACTCCGAAACTCCGAAACTCCAAAACTCCAAAACTCCAAAAGTCCGAAACTCCAAAACTCCAAAACTCCGAAACTCCAAAACTCCAAAACTCCAAAGCTCCGAAACTCCGAAACTCCGAAACTCCAAAACTCCAAAACTCCAAAACTCCAAAACTCCAAAACTCCAAAACTGCAAAACTCCAAAACTCCAAAACTCCGAAACTCCAAAACTCCAAAACTCCGAAACTCCGAAACTCCAAAACTCCGAAACTCTGAAACTCCAAAACTCCGAAACTCAGAAACTCCGAAACTCCGAAACTCGAAAACTCCGAAACTCCGAAACTCCGAAACTCCAAAACTCCAAACCTCCAAAACTCCAAAACTCCAAAACTCCAAAACTCCGAAACTCCGAAACTCCAAAACTCCAAAACTCTAGAACTCCGAAACTCCAAAACTCCAAAACTCCAAAACTCCAAAACTCCGAAACTCCAAAACTCCGAAACTCCAAAACTCCAAAACTCCAAAACTCCAAAACTCCAAAACTCCGAAACTCCAAAACTCCGAAACTCCAAAACTCCAAAACTCCAAAACTCCAAAACTCCAAAACTCCAAAACTCCAAAACTCCGAAACTCCGAAACTCCGAAACTCCAAAACTCCAAAACTCCGAAACTCCGAAACTCCAAAACTCCAAAACTTCGAAACTCCGAAACTCCGAAACTCCGAAACTCCAAAACTCCAAAACTCCAAAACTCCAAAACTCCGAAACTCCAAAACTCCAAAACTCTAGAACTCCGAAACTCCAAAACTCCAAAACTCCAAAACTCCAAAACTCCAAAACTCCGAAACTCCAAAACTCCAAAACTCCAAAACTCCGAAACTCCGAAACTCCAAAACTCCAAAACTCCAAAACTCCGAAACTCCAAAACTCCGAAACTCCGAAACTCCAAAACTCCGAAACTCCGAAACTCCGAAACTCCAAAACTCCAAACCTCCAAAACTCCAAAACTCCAAAACTCCAAAACTCCGAAACTCCGAAACTCCAAAACTCCAAAACTCTAGAACTCCGAAACTCCAAAACTCCAAAACTCCAAAACTCCGAAACTCCAAAACTCCGAAACTCCAAAACTCCAAAACTCCAAAACTCCAAAACTCCGAAACTCCGAAACTCCGAAACTCCAAAACTCCAAAACTCCGAAACTCCGAAACTCCAAAACTCCAAAACTCCGAAACTCCGAAACTCCAAAACTCCAAAACTCCAAAACTCCGAAACTCCGAAACTCCGAAACTCCAAAACTCCAAAACTCCAAAACTCCGAAACTCCGAAACTCCAAAACTCCAAAACTCCGAAACTCCGAAACTCCAAAACTCCGAAACTCCGAAACTCCAAAACTCCAAAACTCTAGAACTCCGAAACTCCAAAACTCCAAAACTCCAAAACTCCAAAACTCCAAAACTCCGAAACTCCAAAACTCCAAAACTCCAAAACACCGAAACTCCGAAACTCCGAAACTCCAAAACTCCAAAACTCCAAAACTGCAAAACTCCAAAACTGCAAAACTCCGAAACTCCAAAACTCCAAAACTCCGAAACTCCGAAACTCCAAAACTCAAAAACTCCGAAACTCCAAAACTCCAAAACTCCGAAACTCCAAAACTCCAAAACTCCAAAACTCCGATACTCCGAAACTCGGAAACTCCCAAACTCCGAAACTCCAAAACTCCAAAACTCCGAAACTCCAAAACTCCAAAACTCCAAAACTGCAAAACTGCAAAACTCCAAAACTCCAAAACTCCGAAACTCCAAAACTCCAAAACTCCGAAACTCCGAAACTCCAAAACTCCAAAACTCCGAAACTCCAAAACTCCAAAACTGCAAAACTCCGAAACTCCAAAACTCCAAAACTCCAAAACTCCGAAACTCCGAAACTCCAAAACTCCGAAACTCCGAAACTCCAAAACTCCAAAACTCCGAAACTCCGAAACTCCGAAACTCCGAAACTCCAAAACTCCAAAACTCCAAAACTCCAAAACTCCGAAACTCCGAAACTCCAAAACTCCAAAACTCTAGAACTCCGAAACTCCAAAACTCCAAAACTCCAAAACTCCGAAACTCCGAAACTCCAAAACTCCGAAACTCTGAAACTCCAAAACTCCGAAACTCAGAAACTCCGAAACTCCGAAACTCGAAAACTCCGAAACTCCGAAACTCCGAAACTCCAAAACTCCAAACCTCCAAAACTCCAAAACTCCAAAACTCCAAAACTCCGAAACTCCGAAACTCCAAAACTCCAAAACTCTAGAACTCCGAAACTCCAAAACTCCAAAACTCCAAAACTCCAAAACTCCGAAACTCCAAAACTCCGAAACTCCAAAACTCCAAAACTCCAAAACTCCAAAACTCCAAAACTCCGAAACTCCAAAACTCCGAAACTCCAAAACTCCAAAACTCCAAAACTCCAAAACTCCAAAACTCCAAAACTCCAAAACTCCGAAACTCCGAAACTCCGAAACTCCAAAACTCCAAAACTCCGAAACTCCGAAACTCCAAAACTCCAAAACTTCGAAACTCCGAAACTCCGAAACTCCGAAACTCCAAAACTCCAAAACTCCAAAACTCCAAAACTCCGAAACTCCAAAACTCCAAAACTCTAGAACTCCGAAACTCCAAAACTCCAAAACTCCAAAACTCCAAAACTCCAAAACTCCGAAACTCCAAAACTCCAAAACTCCAAAACTCCGAAACTCCGAAACTCCAAAACTCCAAAACTCCAAAACTCCGAAACTCCAAAACTCCGAAACTCCGAAACTCCAAAACTCCGAAACTCCGAAACTCCGAAACTCCAAAACTCCAAACCTCCAAAACTCCAAAACTCCAAAACTCCAAAACTCCGAAACTCCGAAACTCCAAAACTCCAAAACTCTAGAACTCCGAAACTCCAAAACTCCAAAACTCCAAAACTCCGAAACTCCAAAACTCCGAAACTCCAAAACTCCAAAACTCCAAAACTCCAAAACTCCGAAACTCCAAAACTCCGAAACTCCAAAACTCCAAAACTCCAAAACTCCAAAACTCCAAAACTGCAAAACTCCAAAACTCCAAAACTCCAAAACTCCGAAACTCCGAAACTCCGAAACTCCAAAACTCCAAAACTCCGAAACTCCGAAACTCCAAAACTCCAAAACTCCGAAACTCCGAAACTCCAAAACTCCAAAACTCCAAAACTCCGAAACTCCGAAACTCCGAAACTCCAAAACTCCAAAACTCCAAAACTCCGAAACTCCGAAACTCCAAAACTCCAAAACTCCGAAACTCCGAAACTCCAAAACTCCGAAACTCCGAAACTCCAAAACTCCAAAACTCTAGAACTCCGAAACTCCAAAACTCCAAAACTCCAAAACTCCAAAACTCCAAAACTCCGAAACTCCAAAACTCCAAAACTCCAAAACACCGAAACTCCGAAACTCCGAAACTCCAAAACTCCAAAACTCCAAAACTGCAAAACTCCAAAACTGCAAAACTCCGAAACTCCAAAACTCCAAAACTCCGAAACTCCAAAACTCAAAAACTCCGAAACTCCAAAACTCCAAAACTCCGAAACTCCAAAACTCCAAAACTCCAAAACTCCGATACTCCGAAACTCGGAAACTCCCAAACTCCGAAACTCCAAAACTCCAAAACTCCGAAACTCCAAAACTCCAAAACTCCAAAACTGCAAAACTGCAAAACTCCAAAACTCCAAAACTCCGAAACTCCAAAACTCCAAAACTCCGAAACTCCGAAACTCCAAAACTCCAAAACTCCGAAACTCCAAAACTCCAAAACTGCAAAACTCCGAAACTCCAAAACTCCAAAACTCCAAAACTCCGAAACTCCGAAACTCCAAAACTCCGAAACTCCGAAACTCCAAAACTCCAAAACTCCAAAACTCCGAAACTCCAAAACTCCGAAACTCCGAAACTCCAAAACTCCAAAACTCCAAAACTCCGAAACTCCAAAACTCCAAAACTCCAAAACTCCAAAACTCCGAAACTCCGAAACTCCGAAACTCCGAAACTCCGAAACTCCAAAACTCTAGAACTCCGAAACTCCAAAACTCCAAAACTCCGAAACTCCAAAACTCCGAAACTCCAAAACTCCAAACTCCAAAACTCCAAAACTCCGAAACTCCAAAACTCCGAAACTCCAAAACTCCAAAACTCCAAAACTGCAAAACTCCAAAACTCCAAAACTCCAAAACTCCGAAACTCCGAAACTCCGAAACTCCAAAACTCCAAAACTCCGAAACTCCGAAACTCCAAAACTCCAAAACTCCGAAACTCCGAAACTCCGAAACTCCGAAACTCCAAAACTCCAAAACTCCAAAACTCCAAAACTCCGAAACTCCGAAACTCCAAAACTCCAAAACTCTAGAACTCCGAAACTCCAAAACTCCAAAACTCCAAAACTCCAAAACTCCGAAACTCCGAAACTCCAAAACTCCGAAACTCCGAAACTCCGAAACTCCAAAACTCCGAAACTCCGAAACTCCGAAACTCCGAAACTCCAAAACTCCAAAACTCCAAAACTCCGAAACTCCAAAACTCCGAAACTCCAAAACTCCAAAACTCCGAAACTCCGAAACTCCAAAACTCCAAAACTCCAAAACTCCAAAACTCCAAAACTCCGAAACTCCGAAACTCCGAAACTCCAAAACTCCGAAACTCCGAAACTCCAAAACTCCAAAACTCCAAAAGTCCGAAACTCCAAAACTCCAAAACTCCGAAACTCCAAAACTCCAAAACTCCAAAGCTCCGAAACTCCGAAACTCCGAAACTCCAAAACTCCAAAACTCCAAAACTCCAAAACTCCAAAACTCCAAAACTGCAAAACTCCAAAACTCCAAAACTCCGAAACTCCAAAACTCCAAAACTCCGAAACTCCGAAACTCCAAAACTCCGAAACTCTGAAACTCCAAAACTCCGAAACTCAGAAACTCCGAAACTCCGAAACTCGAAAACTCCGAAACTCCGAAACTCCGAAACTCCAAAACTCCAAACCTCCAAAACTCCAAAACTCCAAAACTCCAAAACTCCAAAACTCCAAAACTCCGAAACTCCGAAACTCCAAAACTCCAAAACTCTAGAACTCCGAAACTCCAAAACTCCAAAACTCCAAAACTCCGAAACTCCAAAACTCCGAAACTCCAAAACTCCAAAACTCCAAAACTCCAAAACTCCGAAACTCCAAAACTCCGAAACTCCAAAACTCCAAAACTCCAAAACTCCAAAACTCCAAAACTGCAAAACTCCAAAACTCCAAAACTCCAAAACTCCGAAACTCCGAAACTCCGAAACTCCAAAACTCCAAAACTCCGAAACTCCGAAACTCCAAAACTCCAAAACTCCGAAACTCCGAAACTCCAAAACTCCAAAACTCCAAAACTCCGAAACTCCGAAACTCCGAAACTCCAAAACTCCAAAACTCCAAAACTCCGAAACTCCGAAACTCCAAAACTCCAAAACTCCGAAACTCCGAAACTCCAAAACTCCGAAACTCCGAAACTCCAAAACTCCAAAACTCTAGAACTCCGAAACTCCAAAACTCCAAAACTCCAAAACTCCGAAACTCCGAAACTCCAAAACTCCAAAACTCTAGAACTCCGAAACTCCAAAACTCCAAAACTCCAAAACTCCGAAACTCCAAAACTCCGAAACTCCAAAACTCCAAAACTCCAAAACTCCAAAACTCCGAAACTCCAAAACTCCAAAACTCCGAAACTCCAAAACTCCAAAACTCCAAAACTCCAAAACTGCAAAACTGCAAAACTCCAAAACTCCAAAACTCCGAAACTCCGAAACTCCGAAACTCCAAAACTCCAAAACTCCGAAACTCCAAAACTCCAAAACTCCGAAACTCCGAAACTCCAAAACTCCAAAACTACAAAACTCCAAAACTCCGAAACTCCGAAACTCCAAAACTCCAAAACTCTAGAACTCCGAAACTCCAAAACTCCAAAACTCCGAAACTCCGAAACTCCAAAACTCCAAAACTCCGAAACTCCGAAACTCCAAAACTCCAAAACTCCAAAACTCCAAAACTCCAAAACTGCAAAACTCCAAAACTCCAAAACTCCAAAACTCCGAAACTCCAAAACTCCAAAACTCCAAAACTCCAAAACTGCAAAACTCCAAAACTCCAAAACTCCAAAACTCCGAAACTCCGAAACTCCAAAACTCCAAAACTCCGAAACTCCGAAACTCCAAAACTCCAAAACTCCGAAACTCCGAAACTCCGAAACTCCGAAACTCCAAAACTCCGAAACTCCGAAACTCCGAAACTCCGAAACTCCGAAACTCCAAAACTCCAAAACTCTAGAACTCCGAAACTCCAAAACTCCAAAACTCCAAAACTCCAAAACTCCGAAACTCCGAAACTCCAAAACTCCAAAACTCCGAAACTCCGAAACTCCGAAACTCCAAAACTCCGAAACTCCGAAACTCCGAAACTCCGAAACTCCAAAACTCCAAAACTCCAAAACTCCGAAACTCCAAAACTCCGAAACTCCAAAACTCCAAAACTCCAAAACTCCAAAACTCCGAAACTCCAAAACTCCGAAACTCCAAAACTCCAAAACTCCAAAACTCCGAAACTCCAAAACTCCAAAACTCCGAAACTCCGAAACTCCAAAACTCCGAAACTCCAAAACTCCAAAACTCCGAAACTCCAAAACTCCGAAACTCCGAAACTCCAAAACTCCGAAACTCCAAAACTCCAAAACTCCAAAACTCCGAAACTCCAAAACTCCGAAACTCCAAAACTCCAAAACTCCAAAACTCCGAAACTCCAAAACTCCGAAACTCCAAAACTCCAAAACTCCGAAACTCCAAAACTCCAAAACTGCAAAACTCCAAAACTCCAAAACTCCGAAACTCCGAAACTCCGAAACTCCAAAACTCCAAAACTCCAAAACTCCGAAACTCCGAAACTCCGAAACTCCAAAACTCCAAAACTCCAAAACTCCAAAACTCCGAAACTCCAAAACTCCAAAACTCCGAAACTCCAAAACTCCGAAACTCCAAAACTCCAATACTCCAAAACTCCAAAACTCCAAAACTGCAAAACTCCAAAACTCCAAAACTCCAAAACTCCGAAACTCCAAAACTCCAAAACTCCAAAGCTCCGAAACTCCGAAACTCCGAAACTCCAAAACTCCAAAACTCCAAAACTCCAAAACTCCAAAACTCCAAAACTGCAAAACTCCAAAACTCCAAAACTCCGAAACTCCAAAACTCCAAAACTCCGAAACTCCGAAACTCCAAAACTCCGAAGCTCTGAAACTCCAAAACTCCGAAACTCAGAAACTCCGAAACTCCGAAACTCGAAAACTCCGAAACTCCGAAACTCCGAAACTCCAAAACTCCAAACCTCCAAAACTCCAAAACTCCAAAACTCCAAAACTCCAAAACTCCGAAACTCCGAAACTCCAAAACTCCAAAACTCTAGAACTCCGAAACTCCAAAACTCCAAAACTCCAAAACTCCGAAACTCCAAAACTCCGAAACTCCAAAACTCCAAAACTCCAAAACTCCAAAACTCCAAAACTCCGAAACTCCAAAACTCCGAAACTCCAAAACTCCAAAACTCCAAAACTCCAAAACTCCAAAACTCCAAAACTCCAAAACTCCAAAACTCCAAAACTCCGAAACTCCGAAACTCCGAAACTCCAAAACTCCAAAACTCCGAAACTCCGAAACTCCAAAACTCCAAAACTTCGAAACTCCGAAACTCCGAAACTCCGAAACTCCAAAACTCCAAAACTCCAAAACTCCAAAACTCCGAAACTCCAAAACTCCAAAACTCTAGAACTCCGAAACTCCAAAACTCCAAAACTCCAAAACTCCAAAACTCCAAAACTCCGAAACTCCAAAACTCCAAAACTCCAAAACTCCGAAACTCCGAAACTCCAAAACTCCAAAACTCCGAAACTCCAAAACTCCGAAACTCCGAAACTCCAAAACTCCGAAACTCCGAAACTCCGAAACTCCAAAACTCCAAACCTCCAAAACTCCAAAACTCCAAAACTCCAAAACTCCGAAACTCCGAAACTCCAAAACTCCAAAACTCTAGAACTCCGAAACTCCAAAACTCCAAAACTCCAAAACTCCGAAACTCCAAAACTCCGAAACTCCAAAACTCCAAAACTCCAAAACTCCGAAACTCCAAAACTCCGAAACTCCAAAACTCCAAAACTCCAAAACTCCAAAACTCCAAAACTGCAAAACTCCAAAACTCCAAAACTCCAAAACTCCGAAACTCCGAAACTCCGAAACTCCAAAACTCCAAAACTCCGAAACTCCGAAACTCCAAAACTCCAAAACTCCGAAACTCCGAAACTCCAAAACTCCAAAACTCCAAAACTCCGAAACTCCGAAACTCCGAAACTCCAAAACTCCAAAACTCCAAAACTCCGAAACTCCGAAACTCCAAAACTCCAAAACTCCGAAACTCCGAAACTCCAAAACTCCAAAACTCCAAAACTCCGAAACTCCGAAACTCCAAAACTCCAAAACTCTAGAACTCCGAAACTCCAAAACTCCAAAACTCCAAAACTCCAAAACTCCAAAACTCCAAAACTCCGAAACTCCAAAACTCCAAAACTCCAAAACACCGAAACTCCGAAACTCCGAAACTCCAAAACTCCAAAACTCCAAAACTGCAAAACTCCAAAACTGCAAAACTCCGAAACTCCAAAACTCCAAAACTCCAAAACTCCGAAACTCCGAAACTCAAAAACTCAAAAACTCCGAAACTCCAAAACTCCAAAACTCCGAAACTCCAAAACTCCAAAACTCCAAAACTCCGATACTCCGAAACTCGGAAACTCCCAAACTCCGAAACTCCAAAACTCCAAAACTCCGAAACTCCAAAACTCCAAAACTCCAAAACTGCAAAACTGCAAAACTCCAAAACTCCAAAACTCCGAAACTCCAAAACTCCAAAACTCCGAAACTCCGAAACTCCAAAACTCCAAAACTCCGAAACTCCAAAACTCCAAAACTGCAAAACTCCGAAACTCCAAAACTCCAAAACTCCAAAACTGCAAAACTGCAAAACTCCAAAACTCCGAAACTCCGAAACTCCTAAACTCCGAAACTCTGAAACTCCAAAACTCCGAAACTCCGAAACTCAGAAACTCCGAAACTCCGAAACTCGAAAACTCCGAAACTCCGAAACTCCGAAACTCCAAAACTCCAAACCTCCAAAACTCCAAAACTCCAAAACTCCAAAACTCCAAAACTCCGAAACTCCGAAACTCCAAAACTCCAAAACTCTAGAACTCCGAAACTCCAAAACTCCAAAACTCCAAAACTCCAAAACTGCAAAACTGCAAAACTCCAAAACTCCAAAACTCCGAAACTCCGAAACTCCGAAACTCCAAAACTCCAAAACTCCGAAACTCCAAAACTCCAAAACTCCGAAACTCCGAAACTCCGAAACTCCAAAACTCCAAAACTACAAAACTCCAAAACTCCGAAACTCCGAAACTCCAAAACTCCAAAACTCTAGAACTCCGAAACTCCAAAACTCCAAAACTCCGAAACTCCGAAACTCCAAAACTCCAAAACTCCGAAACTCCGAAACTCCAAAACTCCAAAACTCCAAAACTCCAAAACTGCAAAACTCCAAAACTCCAAAACTCCAAAACTCCGAAACTCCAAAACTCCAAAACTCCAAAACTCCAAAACTGCAAAACTCCAAAACTCCAAAACTCCAAAACTCCGAAACTCCGAAACTCCAAAACTCCAAAACTCCGAAACTCCGAAACTCCAAAACTCCAAAACTCCGAAACTCCGAAACTCCGAAACTCCGAAACTCCAAAACTCCGAAACTCCGAAACTCCGAAACTCCGAAACTCCGAAACTCCAAAACTCCAAAACTCTAGAACTCCGAAACTCCAAAACTCCAAAACTCCAAAACTCCGAAACTCCGAAACTCCAAAACTCCAAAACTCCGAAACTCCGAAACTCCGAAACTCCAAAACTCCGAAACTCCGAAACTCCGAAACTCCGAAACTCCAAAACTCCAAAACTCCAAAACTCCGAAACTCCAAAACTCCGAAACTCCAAAACTCCAAAACTCCAAAACTCCAAAACTCCGAAACTCCAAAACTCCGAAACTCCAAAACTCCAAAACTCCAAAACTCCGAAACTCCAAAACTCCAAAACTCCGAAACTCCGAAACTCCAAAACTCCGAAACTCCAAAACTCCAAAACTCCGAAACTCCAAAACTCCGAAACTCCGAAACTCCAAAACTCCGAAACTCCAAAACTCCAAAACTCCAAAACTCCGAAACTCCAAAACTCCGAAACTCCAAAACTCCAAAACTCCAAAACTCCGAAACTCCAAAACTCCGAAACTCCAAAACTCCAAAACTCCGAAACTCCAAAACTCCAAAACTGCAAAACTCCAAAACTCCAAAACTCCGAAACTCCGAAACTCCGAAACTCCAAAACTCCAAAACTCCAAAACTCCGAAACTCCGAAACTCCGAAACTCCAAAACTCCAAAACTCCAAAACTCCAAAACTCCGAAACTCCAAAACTCCAAAACTCCGAAACTCCAAAACTCCGAAACTCCAAAACTCCAATACTCCAAAACTCCAAAACTCCAAAACTGCAAAACTCCAAAACTCCAAAACTCCAAAACTCCGAAACTCCAAAACTCCAAAACTCCAAAGCTCCGAAACTCCGAAACTCCGAAACTCCAAAACTCCAAAACTCCAAAACTCCAAAACTCCAAAACTCCAAAACTGCAAAACTCCAAAACTCCAAAACTCCGAAACTCCAAAACTCCAAAACTCCAAAACTCCGAAACTCCGAAACTCCAAAACTCCGAAACTCTGAAACTCCAAAACTCCGAAACTCAGAAACTCCGAAACTCCGAAACTCGAAAACTCCGAAACTCCGAAACTCCAAAACTCGAAACCTCCAAAACTCCAAAACTCCAAAACTCCAAAACTCCAAAACTCCGAAACTCCGAAACTCCAAAACTCCAAAACTCTAGAACTCCGAAACTCCAAAACTCCAAAACTCCAAAACTCCGAAACTCCAAAACTCCGAAACTCCAAAACTCCAAAACTCCAAAACTCCAAAACTCCAAAACTCCGAAACTCCAAAACTCCGAAACTCCAAAACTCCAAAACTCCAAAACTCCAAAACTCCAAAACTCCAAAACTCCAAAACTCCAAAACTCCAAAACTCCGAAACTCCGAAACACCAAAACTCCAAAACTCCGAAACTCCGAAACTCCAAAACTCCAAAACTTCGAAACTCCGAAACTCCGAAACTCCGAAACTCCAAAACTCCAAAACTCCAAAACTCCAAAACTCCAAAACTCCGAAACTCCAAAACTCCAAAACTCTAGAACTCCGAAACTCCAAAACTCCAAAACTCCAAAACTCCGAAACTCCAAAACTCCAAAACTCCAAAACTCCGAAACTCCGAAACTCCAAAACTCCAAAACTCCGAAACTCCAAAACTCCGAAACTCCGAAACTCCAAAACTCCGAAACTCCGAAACTCCGAAACTCCAAAACTCCAAACCTCCAAAACTCCAAAACTCCAAAACTCCAAAACTCCGAAACTCCGAAACTCCAAAACTCCAAAACTCTAGAACTCCGAAACTCCAAAACTCCAAAACTCCAAAACTCCGAAACTCCAAAACTCCGAAACTCCAAAACTCCAAAACTCCAAAACTCCGAAACTCCAAAACTCCGAAACTCCAAAACTCCAAAACTCCAAAACTCCAAAACTCCAAAACTGCAAAACTCCAAAACTCCAAAACTCCAAAACTCCGAAACTCCGAAACTCCGAAACTCCAAAACTCCAAAACTCCGAAACTCCGAAACTCCAAAACTCCAAAACTCCGAAACTCCAAAACTCCAAAACTCCAAAACTCCGAAACTCCGAAACTCCGAAACTCCAAAACTCCAAAACTCCAAAACTCCGAAACTCCGAAACTCCAAAACTCCAAAACTCCGAAACTCCGAAACTCCAAAACTCCAAAACTCCAAAACTCCGAAACTCCGAAACTCCAAAACTCCAAAACTCTAGAACTCCGAAACTCCAAAACTCCAAAACTCCAAAACTCCAAAACTCCAAAACTCCGAAACTCCAAAACTCCAAAACTCCAAAACACCGAAACTCCGAAACTCCGAAACTCCAAAACTCCAAAACTCCAAAACTGCAAAACTCCAAAACTGCAAAACTCCGAAACTCCAAAACTCCAAAACTCCAAAACTCCGAAACTCCGAAACTCAAAAACTCAAAAACTCCGAAACTCCAAAACTCCAAAACTCCGAAACTCCAAAACTCCAAAACTCCAAAACTCCGATACTCCGAAACTCGGAAACTCCCAAACTCCGAAACTCCAAAACTCCAAAACTCCGAAACTCCAAAACTCCAAAACTCCAAAACTGCAAAACTGCAAAACTCCAAAACTCCAAAACTCCGAAACTCCAAAACTCCAAAACTCCGAAACTCCGAAACTCCAAAACTCCAAAACTCCAAAACTCCGAAACTCCAAAACTCCAAAACTGGAAAACTCCGAAACTCCAAAACTCCAAAACTCCAAAACTCCGAAACTCCGAAACTCCAAAACTCCGAAACTCCGAAACTCCAAAACTCCAAAACTCCAAAACTCCGAAACTCCAAAACTCCGAAACTCCGAAACTCCAAAACTCCAAAACTCCAAAACTCCGAAACTCCAAAACTCCAAAACTCCAAAACTCCGAAACTCCGAAACTCCGGAACTCCGAAACTCCAAAACTCTAGAACTCCGAAACTCCAAAACTCCAAAACTCCGAAACTCCAAAACTCCGAAACTCCAAAACTCCAAACTCCAAAACTCCAAAACTCCGAAACTCCAAAACTCCGAAACTCCAAAACTCCAAAACTCCAAAACTCCAAAACTGCAAAACTCCAAAACTCCAAAACTCCAAAACTCCGAAACTCCGAAACTCCGAAACTCCAAAACTCCAAAACTCCGAAACTCCGAAACTCCAAAACTCCAAAACTCCGAAACTCCGAAACTCCGAAACTCCAAAACTCCAAAACTCCAAAACTCCAAAACTCCAAAACTCCGAAACTCCGAAACTCCAAAACTCCAAAACTCTAGAACTCCGAAACTCCAAAACTCCAAAACTCCAAAACTCCAAAACTCCGAAACTCCGAAACTCCGAAACTCCAAAACTCCGAAACTCCGAAACTCCGAAACTCCAAAACTCCGAAACTCCGAAACTCCGAAACTCCAAAACTCCAAAACTCCGAAACTCCAAAACTCCGAAACTCCAAAACTCCAAAACTCCAAAACTCCAAAACTCCGAAACTCCAAAACTCCGAAACTCCAAAACTCCAAAACTCCAAAACTCCGAAACTCCAAAACTCCAAAACTCCGAAACTCCGAAACTCCAAAACTCCGAAACTCCGAAACTCCAAAACTCCGAAACTCCAAAACTCCGAAACTCCGAAACTCCGAAACTCCGAAACTCCAAAACTCCAAAACTCCAAAACTCCGAAACTCCGAAACTCCGAAACTCCAAAACTCCAAAACTCCAAAACTCCAAAACTCCAAAACTCCGAAACTCCGAAACTCCAAAACTCCAAAACTCCAAAACTCCAAAACTGCAAAACTCCAAAACTCCAAAACTCCAAAACTCCGAAACTCCGAAACTCCGAAACTCCGAAACTCCAAAACTCCAAAACTCCGAAACTCCGAAACTCCAAAACTCCGAAACTCCAAAACTCCGAAACTCCGAAACTCCGAAACTCCGAAACTCCAAAACTCCAAAACTCCAAAACTCCGAAACTCCAAAACTCCGAAACTCCGAAACTCCAAAACTCCGAAACTCCGAAACTCCGAAACTCCAAAACTCCAAACCTCCAAAACTCCAAAACTCCAAAACTCCAAAACTCCGAAACTCCGAAACTCCAAAACTCCAAAACTCTAGAACTCCGAAACTCCAAAAACTCCAAAACTCCAAAACTCCGAAACTCCAAAACTCCGAAACTCCAAAACTCCAAAACTCCAAAACTCCAAAACTCCGAAACTCCAAAACTCCAAAACTCCGAAACTCCAAAACTCCAAAACTCCAAAACTCCAAAACTGCAAAACTCCAAAACTCCAAAACTCCAAAACTCCGAAACTCCGAAACTCCGAAACTCCAAAACTCCAAAACTCCGAAACTCCAAAACTCCAAAACTCCGAAACTCCGAAACTCCGAAACTCCAAAACTCCAAAACTACAAAACTCCAAAACTCCGAAACTCCGAAACTCCAAAATTCCAAAACTCTAGAACTCCGAAACTCCAAAACTCCAAAACTCCGAAACTCCGAAACTCCAAAACTCCAAAACTCCGAAACTCCGAAACTCCAAAACTCCAAAACTCCAAAACTCCAAAACTGCAAAACTCCAAAACTCCAAAACTCCAAAACTCCGAAACTCCAAAACTCCAAAACTCCAAAACTCCAAAACTGCAAAACTCCAAAACTCCAAAACTCCAAAACTCCGAAACTCCGAAACTCCAAAACTCCAAAACTCCGAAACTCCGAAACTCCAAAACTCCAAAACTCCGAAACTCCGAAACTCCGAAACTCCGAAACTCCAAAACTCCGAAACTCCGAAACTCCGAAACTCCGAAACTCCGAAACTCCGAAACTCCAAAACTCCAAAACTCTAGAACTCCGAAACTCCAAAACTCCAAAACTCCAAAACTCCAAAACTCCGAAACTCCGAAACTCCAAAACTCCAAAACTCCGAAACTCCGAAACTCCGAAACTCCAAAACTCCGAAACTCCGAAACTCCGAAACTCCGAAACTCCAAAACTCCAAAACTCCAAAACTCCGAAACTCCAAAACTTCGAAACTCCAAAACTCCGAAACTCCAAAACTCCAAAACTCCTAAACTCCAAAACTCCGAAACTCCAAAACTCCAAAACTCCAAAACTCCGAAACTCCAAAACTCCAAAACTCCGAAACTCCGAAACTCCAAAACTCCGAAACTCCAAAACTCCAAAACTCCGAAACTCCAAAACTCCGAAACTCCGAAACTCCAAAACTCCGAAACTCCAAAACTCCAAAACTCCAAAACTCCGAAACTCCAAAACTCCGAAACTCCAAAACTCCAAAACTCCAAAACTCCGAAACTCCAAAACTCCGAAACTCCAAAACTCCAAAACTCCGAAACTCCAAAACTCCAAAACTGCAAAACTCCAAAACTCCAAAACTCCGAAACTCCGAAACTCCGAAACTCCAAAACTCCAAAACTCCAAAACTCCGAAACTCCGAAACTCCGAAACTCCAAAACTCCAAAACTCCAAAACTCCAAAACTCCGAAACTCCAAAACTCCGAAACTCCAAAACTCCAAAACTCCGAAACTCCAAAACTCCAAAACTGCAAAACTCCAAAACTCCAAAACTCCGAAACTCCGAAACTCCGAAACTCCAAAACTCCAAAACTCCAAAACTCCGAAACTCCGAAACTCCGAAACTCCAAAACTCCGAAACTCCAAAACTCCAAAACTCCAAAACTCCAAAACTCCGAAACTCCAAAACTCCAAAACTCCAAAACTCCAAAACTCCAAAACTCCAAAACTCCGAAACTCCAAAACTCCAAAACTCCAAAACTCCAAAACTCCGAAACTCCAAAACTCCAAAACTCCAAAACTCCAAAACTCCAAAACTCCAAAACTGCAAAACTCCAAAACTCCAAAACTCCGAAACTCCGAAACTCCAAAACTCCAAAACTCCAAAACTCCGAAACTCCAAAACTCCGAAACTCCGAAACTCCGAAACTCCAAAACTCCAAAACTCCGAAACTCCAAAACTCCGAAACTCCAAAACTCCAAAACTCCAAAACTCCAAAACTCCAAAACTCCGAAACTCCAAAACTCCAAAACTCCAAAACTCCAAAACTCCAAAACTCCGAAACTCCAAAACTCCAAAACTCCAAAACTGCAAAACTCCGAAACTCCAAAACTCCCAAACTCCAAAACTCCGAAACTCCGAAACTCCAAAACTCCGAAACTCCAAAACTCCAAAACTCCAAAACTCCAAAACTCCGAAACTCCAAAACTCCAAAACTCCAAAACTCTAGAACTCCGAAACTCCAAAACTTCAAAACTCCAAAACTCCAAAACTCCGAAACTCCGAAACTCCGAAACTCCAAAACTCCGAAACTCCGAAACTCCGAAACTCCAAAACTCCGAAACTCCGAAACTCCGAAACGCCGAAACTCCGAAACTCCAAAACTCCAAAACTCCAAAACTCCGAAACTCCAAAACTCCGAAACTCCAAAACTCCAAAACTCCAAAACTCCAAAACTCCGAAACTCAAAAACTCCGAAACTCCAAAACTCCAAAACTCCAAAACTCCGAAACTCCAAAACTCCAAAACTCCGAAACTCCGAAACTCCAAAACTCCAAAACTCCAAAACTCCAAAACTCCAAAACTCCAAAACTCCAAAACTCCAAAACTCCAAAACTCCGAAACTCCGAAACTCCGAAACTCCAAAACTCCAAAACTCCGAAACTCCGAAACTCCAAAACTCCAAAACTCCGAAACTCCGAAACTCCGAAACTCCGAAACTCCAAAACTCCAAAACTCCAAAACTCCAAAACTCCAAAACTCCGAAACTCCGAAACTCCGAAACTCCAAAACTCCGAAACTCCGAAACTCCAAAACTCCAAAACTCCAAAAGTCCGAAACTCCAAAACTCCAAAACTCCGAAACTCCAAAACTCCAAAACTCCAAAGCTCCGAAACTCCGAAACTCCGAAACTCCAAAACTCCAAAACTCCAAAACTCCAAAACTCCAAAACTCCAAAACTGCAAAACTCCAAAACTCCAAAACTCCGAAACTCCAAAACTCCAAAACTCCGAAACTCCGAAACTCCAAAACTCCGAAACTCTGAAACTCCAAAACTCCGAAACTCAGAAACTCCGAAACTCCGAAACTCGAAAACTCCGAAACTCCGAAACTCCGAAACTCCAAAACTCCAAACCTCCAAAACTCCAAAACTCCAAAACTCCAAAACTCCAAAACTCCGAAACTCCGAAACTCCAAAACTCCAAAACTCTAGAACTCCGAAACTCCAAAACTCCAAAACTCCGAAACTCCAAAACTCCGAAACTCCAAAACTCCAAAACTCCAAAACTCCAAAACTCCGAAACTCCAAAACTCCGAAACTCCAAAACTCCAAAACTCCAAAACTCCAAAACTCCAAAACTCCAAAACTCCAAAACTCCAAACCTCCGAAACTTCGAAACTCCGAAACTCCAAAACTCCAAAACTCCGAAACTCCGAAACTCCAAAACTCCAAAACTTCGAAACTCCGAAACTCCGAAACTCCGAAACTCCGAAACTCCGAAACTCCAAAACTCCAAAACTCCGAAACTCCAAAACTCCGAAACTCCAAAACTCCAAAACTCCAAAACTCCGAAACTCCGAAACTCCAAAACTCCGAAACTCCGAAACTCCGAAACTCCGAAACTCCGAAACTCCAAAACTCCAAAACTCTAGAACTCCGAAACTCCAAAACTCCAAAACTCCAAAACTCCAAAACTCCGAAACTCCGAAACTCCAAAACTCCAAAACTCCGAAACTCCGAAACTCCGAAACTCCAAAACTCCGAAACTCCGAAACTCCGAAACTCCGAAACTCCAAAACTCCAAAACTCCAAAACTCCGAAACTCCAAAACTCCGAAACTCCAAAACTCCAAAACTCCAAAACTCCAAAACTCCGAAACTCCAAAACTCCGAAACTCCAAAACTCCAAAACTCCAAAACTCCGAAACTCCAAAACTCCAAAACTCCGAAACTCCGAAACTCCAAAACTCCGAAACTCCAAAACTCCAAAACTCCGAAACTCCAAAACTCCGAAACTCCGAAACTCCAAAACTCCGAAACTCCAAAACTCCAAAACTCCAAAACTCCGAAACTCCAAAACTCCGAAACTCCAAAACTCCAAAACTCCAAAACTCCGAAACTCCAAAACTCCGAAACTCCAAAACTCCAAAACTCCAAAACTCCAAAACTCCAAAACTGCAAAACTCAAAAACTCCAAAACTCCGAAACTCCGAAACTCCGAAACTCCAAAACTCCAAAACTCCAAAACTCCGAAACTCCGAAACTCCGAAACTCCAAAACTCCAAAACTCCAAAACTCCAAAACTCCGAAACTCCAAAACTCCGAAACTCCAAAACTCCAAAACTCCGAAACTCCAAAACTCCAAAACTGCAAAACTCCAAAACTCCAAAACTCCGAAACTCCGAAACTCCGAAACTCCAAAACTCCAAAACTCCAAAACTCCGAAACTCCGAAACTCCGAAACTCCAAAACTCCGAAACTCCAAAACTCCAAAACTCCAAAACTCCAAAACTCCGAAACTCCAAAACTCCAAAACTCCAAAACTCCAAAACTCCAAAACTCCAAAACTCCGAAACTCCAAAACTCCAAAACTCCAAAACTCCAAAACTCCAAAACTCCGAAACTCCAAAACTCCAAAACTCCAAAACTCCAAAACTCCAAAACTCCAAAACTGCAAAACTCCAAAACTCCAAAACTCCGAAACTCCGAAACTCCAAAACTCCAAAACTCCAAAACTCCGAAACTCCAAAACTCCGAAACTCCGAAACTCCGAAACTCCAAAACTCCAAAACTCCGAAACTCCAAAACTCCGAAACTCCAAAACTCCAAAACTCCAAAACTCCAAAACTCCAAAACTCCGAAACTGCAAAACTCCAAAACTCCAAAACTCCAAAACTCCAAAACTCCGAAACTCCAAAACTCCAAAACTGCAAAACTCCGAAACTCCAAAACTCCCAAACTCCAAAACTCCGAAACTCCGAAACTCCAAAACTCCGAAACTCCAAAACTCCAAAACTCCAAAACTCCAAAACTCCGAAACTCCGAAACTCCAAAACTCCAAAACTCTAGAACTCCGAAACTCCAAAACTTCAAAACTCCAAAACTCCAAAACTCCGAAACTCCGAAACTCCGAAACTCCAAAACTCCGAAACTCCGAAACTCCGAAACTCCAAAACTCCGAAACTCCGAAACTCCGAAACTCCGAAACTCCGAAACTCCAAAACTCCAAAACTCCAAAACTCCGAAACTCCAAAACTCCGAAACTCCAAAACTCCAAAACTCCAAAACTCCAAAACTCCGAAACTCAAAAACTCCGAAACTCCAAAACTCCAAAACTCCAAAACTCCGAAACTCCAAAACTCCAAAACTCCGAAACTCCGAAACTCCAAAACTCCAAAACTCCAAAACTCCAAAACTGCAAAACTCCAAAACTCCAAAACTCCGAAACTCCAAAACTCCAAAACTCCGAAACTCCGAAACTCCAAAACTCCAAAACTCCGAAACTCCAAAACTCCAAAACTGCAAAACTCCGAAACTCCAAAACTCCAAAACTCCAAAACTCCGAAACTCCGAAACTCCAAAACTCCGAAACTCCGAAACTCCAAAACTCCAAAACTCCAAAACTCCGAAACTCCAAAACTCCGAAACTCCGAAACTCCAAAACTCCAAAACTCCAAAACTCCGAAACTCCAAAACTCCAAAAACTCCAAAACTCCGAAACTCCGAAACTCCGAAACTCCGAAACTCCGAAACTCGAAAACTCCGAAACTCCGAAACTCCAAAACTCCAAAACTCCAAAACTCCGATACTCCGAAACTCGGAAACTCCCAAACTCCAAAACTCGAAAACTCCGAAACTCCGAAACTCCGAAACTCCAAAACTCCAAACCTCCAAAACTCCAAAACTCCAAAACTCCAAAACTCCAAAACTCCGAAACTCCGAAACTCCAAAACTCCAAAACTCTAGAACTCCGAAACTCCAAAACTCCAAAACTCCAAAACTCCGAAACTCCAAAACTCCGAAACTCCAAAACTCCAAAACTCCAAAACTCCAAAACTCCAAAACTCCAAAACTCCGAAACTCCAAAACTCCAAAACTCCAAAACTCCAAAACTCCAAAACTGCAAAACTCCAAAACTCCAAAACTCCAAAACTCCGAAACTCCGAAACTCCGAAACTCCAAAACTCCAAAACTCCGAAACTCCGAAACTCCAAAACTCCAAAACTCCGAAACTCCGAAACTCCGAAACTCCGAAACTCCAAAACTCCAAAACTCCAAAACTCCAAAACTCCGAAACTCCGAAACTCCAAAACTCCAAAACTCTAGAACTCCGAAACTCCAAAACTCCAAAACTCCAAAACTCCAAAACTCCGAAACTCCGAAACTCCGAAACTCCAAAACTCCGAAACTCCGAAACTCCGAAACTCCAAAACTCCAAAACTCCAAAACTCCAAAACTCCAAAACTCCGAAACTCCAAAACTCCAAAACTCCAAAACTCCAAAACTCCAAAACTCTAGAACTCCGAAACTCCAAAACTCCAAAACTCCAAAACTCCGATACTCCGAAACTCGGAAACTCCCAAACTCCAAAACTCGAAAACTCCGAAACTCCGAAACTCCAAAACTCCAAACCTCCAAAACTCCAAAACTCCGAAACTCCGAAACTCCGAAACTCCAAAACTCCGAAACTCCGAAACTCCAAAACTCCGAAACTCCAAAACTCCGAAACTCCGAAACTCCGAAACTCCGAAACTCCAAAACTCCAAAACTCCGAAACTCCAAAACTCCGAAACTCCAAAACTCCAAAACTCCAAAACTCCGAAACTCCGAAACTCCAAAACTCCGAAACTCCAAAACTCCAAAACTCCGAAACTCCAAAACTCCAAAACTCCGAAACTCCGAAACTCCAAAACTCCGAATCTCCAAAACTCCAAAACTCCAAAACTCCAAAACTCCAAAACTCCAAAACTCCAAAACTCCGAAACTCCAAAATTCCAAAACTCCAAAACTCCAAAACTCCAAAACTCCAAAACTCCAAAACTTCGAAACTCCAAAACTCCGAAACTCCAAAACTCCAAAACTCCAAAACTCCAAAACTCCAAAACTCCAAAACTCCGAAACTCCGAAACTCCAAGACTCCAAAACTCCGAAACTCCAAAACTCCAAAACTCCGAAACTCCGAAACTCCAAAACTCCAAAACTCCGAAACTCCAAAACTCCAAAACTCCAAAACTGCAAAACTAAAAAACTGCAAAACTCCGAAACTCCAAAACTCCAAAACTCCAAAACTCCGAAACTCCGAAACTCCAAAACTCCAAAACTCCGAAACTCCAAAACTCCAAAACTCCAAAACTCCAAAACTGCAAAACTCCAAAACTCCAAAACTCCGAAACTCCAAAACTCCAAAACTCCGAAACTCCGAAACTCCAAAACTCCAAAACTCCGAAACTCCAAAACTCCAAAACTCCAAAACTCCGAAACTCCAAAACTCCAAAACTCCAAAACTGCAAAACTCCAAAACTGCAAAACTCCGAAACTCCAAAACTCCAAAACTCCAAAACTCCAAAACTCCGAAACTCCGAAACTCCAAAACTCCAAAACTCCGAAACTCCAAAACTCCAAAACTCCAAAACTCCGAAACTCCAAAACTCCGAAACTCCAAAACTCCAAAACTCTAGAACTCCGAAACTCCAAAACTCTAGAACTCCGAAACTCCAAAACTCCAAAACTCCAAAACTCCGAAACTCCAAAACTCCGAAACTCCAAAACTCCAAAACTCCAAAACTCCAAAACTCCGAAACTCCAAAACTCCGAAACTCCAAAACTCCAAAACTCCAAAACTCCAAAACTGCAAAACTCCAAAACTCCAAAACTCCGAAACTCCGAAACTCCGAAACTCCAAAACTCCAAAACTCCGAAACTCCGAAACTCCAAAACTCCAAAACTCCGAAACTCCGAAACTCCGAAACTCCGAAACTCCAAAACTCCAAAACTCCAAAACTCCAAAACTCCGAAACTCCGAAACTCCAAAACTCCAAAACTCTAGAACTCCGAAACTCCAAAACTCCAAAACTCCAAAACTCCAAAACTCTAGAACTCCGAAACTCCAAAACTCCAAAACTCCAAAACTCCGAAACTCCGAAACTCCGAAACTCCGAAACTCCAAAACTCCAAAACTCCGAAACTCCGAAACTCCGAAACTCCGAAACTCCAAAACTCCAAAACTCCAAAACTCCAAAACTCCGAAACTCCGAAACTCCAAAACTCCAAAACTCTAGAACTCCGAAACTCCAAAACTCCAAAACTCCGAAACTCCGAAACTCCGAAACTCCGAAACTCCAAAACTCCAAAACTCCAAAACTCCGAAACTCCAAAACTCCGAAACTCCAAAACTCCAAAACTCCAAAACTCCGAAACTCCGAAACTCCAAAACTCCGAAACTCCAAAACTCCAAAACTCCGAAACTCCAAAACTCCAAAACTCCGAAACTCCGAAACTCCCAAACTCCGAAACTCCAAAACTCCAAAACTCCAAAACTCCAAAACTCCAAAACTCCAAAACTCCGAAACTCCAAAATTCCAAAACTCCAAAACTCCAAAACTCCAAAACTCCAAAACTCCAAAACTCCAAAACTTCGAAACTCCAAAACTCCGAAACTCCAAAACTCCAAAACTCCAAAACTCCAAAACTCCAAAACTCCGAAACTCCGAAACTCCAAAACTCCAAAACTCCGAAACTCCAAAACTCCAAAACTCCGAAACTCCGAAACTCCAAAACTCCAAAACTCCGAAACTCCAAAACTCCAAAACTCCAAAACTGCAAAACTCCAAAACTGCAAAACTCCGAAACTCCAAAACTCCAAAACTCCAAAACTCCAAAACTCCGAAACTCCGAAACTCCAAAACTCCAAAACTCCGAAACTCCGAAACTCCAAAACTCCGAAACTCCAAAACTCCGAAACTCCGAAACTCCGAAACTCCGAAACTCCAAAACTCCAAAACTCCGAAACTCCGAAACTCCAAAACTCCGAAACTCCAAAACTCCGAAACTCCGAAACTCCGAAACTCCGAAACTCCAAAACTCCAAAACTCCGAAACTCCGAAACTCCAAAACTCCGAAACTCCGAAACTCCAAAACTCCAAAACTCCAAAACTCCGAAACTCCAAAACTCCGAAACTCCGAAACTCCAAAACTCCAAAACTCCAAACTCCGAAACTCCAAAACTCCGAAACTCCAAAACTCCAAACCTCCAAAACTCCAAAACTCCAAAACTCCAAAACTCCGAAACTCCGAAACTCCAAAACTCCGAAACTCCGAAACTCCGAAACTCCAAAACTCCAAACCTCCAAAACTCCAAAACTCCAAAACTCCGAAACTCCGAAACTCCAAAACTCCAAAACTCCGAAACTCCGAAACTCCAAAACTCCAAAACTCCGAAACTCCGAAACTCCGAAACTCCGAAACTCCAAAACTCCAAAACTCCAAAACTCCAAAACTCCGAAACTCCGAAACTCCAAAACTCCAAAACTCTAGAACTCCGAAACTCCAAAACTCCAAAACTCCAAAACTCCAAAACTCCGAAACTCCGAAACTCCGAAACTCCAAAACTCCGAAACTCCGAAACTCCGAAACTCCAAAACTCCGAAACTCCGAAACTCCGAAACTCCGAAACTCCAAAACTCCAAAACTCCAAAACTCCGAAACTCCAAAACTCCGAAACTCCAAAACTCCAAAACTCCAAAACTCCAAAACTCCGAAACTCCAAAACTCCGAAACTCCAAAACTCCAAAACTCCAAAACTCCGAAACTCCAAAACTCCAAAACTCCGAAACTCCGAAACTCCAAAACTCCGAAACTCCGAAACTCCAAAACTCCGAAACTCCAAAACTCCGAAACTCCGAAACTCCGAAACTCCGAAACTCCAAAACTCCAAAACTCCAAAACTCCGAAACTCCGAAACTCCGAAACTCCAAAACTCCAAAACTCCAAAACTCCAAAACTCCAAAACTCCGAAACTCCGAAACTCCAAAACTCCAAAACTCCAAAACTCCAAAACTGCAAAACTCCAAAACTCCAAACCTCCAAAACTCCGAAACTCCGAAACTCCGAAACTCCGAAACTCCAAAACTCCAAAACTCCGAAACTCCGAAACTCCAAAACTCCGAAACTCCAAAACTCCGAAACTCCGAAACTCCGAAACTCCGAAACTCCAAAACTCCAAAACTCCAAAACTCCGAAACTCCAAAACTCCGAAACTCCGAAACTCCAAAACTCCGAAACTCCGAAACTCCGAAACTCCAAAACTCCAAACCTCCAAAACTCCAAAACTCCAAAACTCCAAAACTCCGAAACTCCGAAACTCCAAAACTCCAAAACTCTAGAACTCCGAAACTCCAAAAACTCCAAAACTCCAAAACTCCGAAACTCCAAAACTCCGAAACTCCAAAACTCCAAAACTCCAAAACTCCAAAACTCCGAAACTCCAAAACTCCAAAACTCCGAAACTCCAAAACTCCAAAACTCCAAAACTCCAAAACTGCAAAACTCCAAAACTCCAAAACTCCAAAACTCCGAAACTCCGAAACTCCGAAACTCCAAAACTCCAAAACTCCGAAACTCCAAAACTCCGAAACTCCGAAACTCCGAAACTCCAAAACTCCAAAACTACAAAACTCCAAAACTCCAAAACTCCGAAACTCCGAAACTCCAAAACTCCAAAACTCCGAAACTCCGAAACTCCAAAACTCCAAAACTCCAAAACTCCAAAACTGCAAAACTCCAAAACTCCAAAACTCCAAAACTCCGAAACTCCAAAACTCCAAAACTCCAAAACTCCAAAACTTCAAAACTGCAAAACTCCAAAACTCCAAAACTCCAAAACTCCGAAACTCCGAAACTCCGAAACTCCAAAACTCCAAAACTCCGAAACTCCGAAACTCCAAAACTCCAAAACTCCGAAACTCCGAAACTCCGAAACTCCGAAACTCCAAAACTCCGAAACTCCGAAACTCCGAAACTCCGAAACTCCGAAACTCCGAAACTCCAAAACTCCAAAACTCTAGAACTCCGAAACTCCAAAACTCCAAAACTCCAAAACTCCAAAACTCCGAAACTCCGAAACTCCAAAACTCCAAAACTCCGAAACTCCGAAACTCCGAAACTCCAAAACTCCGAAACTCCGAAACTCCGAAACTCCGAAACTCCAAAACTCCAAAACTCCAAAACTCCGAAACTCCAAAACTCCGAAACTCCAAAACTCCAAAACTCCAAAACTCCAAAACTCCAAAACTCCGAAACTCCAAAACTCCGAAACTCCAAAACTCCAAAACTCCAAAACTCCGAAACTCCAAAACTCCAAAACTCCGAAACTCCGAAACTCCAAAACTCCGAAACTCCAAAACTCCAAAACTCCGAAACTCCAAAACTCCGAAACTCCGAAACTCCAAAACTCCGAAACTCCAAAACTCCAAAACTCCAAAACTCCGAAACTCCAAAACTCCGAAACTCCAAAACTCCAAAACTCCAAAACTCCGAAACTCCAAAACTCCGAAACTCCAAAACTCCAAAACTCCGAAACTCCAAAACTCCAAAACTGCAAAACTCCAAAACTCCAAAACTCCGAAACTCCGAAACTCCGAAACTCCAAAACTCCAAAACTCCAAAACTCCGAAACTCCGAAACTCCGAAACTCCAAAACTCCAAAACTCCAAAACTCCAAAACTCCGAAACTCCAAAACTCCGAAACTCCAAAACTCCAAAACTCCGAAACTCCAAAACTCCAAAACTCCAAAACTGCAAAACTCCAAAACTGCAAAACTCCGAAACTCCAAAACTCCAAAACTCCAAAACTCCAAAACTCCGAAACTCCGAAACTCCGAAACTCCAAAACTCCAAAACTCCGAAACTCCGAAACTCCAAAACTCCGAAACTCCAAAACTCCGAAACTCCGAAACTCCGAAACTCCGAAACTCCAAAACTCCAAAACTCCGAAACTCCGAAACTCCAAAACTCCGAAACTCCAAAACTCCGAAACTCCGAAACTCCGAAACTCCGAAACTCCAAAACTCCAAAACTCCGAAACTCCGAAACTCCAAAACTCCGAAACTCCGAAACTCCAAAACTCCAAAACTCCAAAACTCCGAAACTCCAAAACTCCGAAACTCCGAAACTCCAAAACTCCAAAACTCCAAACTCCGAAACTCCAAAACTCCGAAACTCCAAAACTCCAAACCTCCAAAACTCCAAAACTCCAAAACTCCAAAACTCCGAAACTCCGAAACTCCAAAACTCCGAAACTCCGAAACTCCGAAACTCCAAAACTCCAAACCTCCAAAACTCCAAAACTCCAAAACTCCGAAACTCCGAAACTCCGAAACTCCGAAACTCCAAAACTCCAAAACTCCGAAACTCCGAAACTCCAAAACTCCGAAACTCCAAAACTCCGAAACTCCGAAACTCCGAAACTCCGAAACTCCAAAACTCCAAAACTCCGAAACTCCGAAACTCCAAAACTCCGAAACTCCAAAACTCCGAAACTCCGAAACTCCGAAACTCCGAAACTCCAAAACTCCAAAACTCCGAAACTCCGAAACTCCAAAACTCCGAAACTCCGAAACTCCAAAACTCCAAAACTCCAAAACTCCGAAACTCCAAAACTCCGAAACTCCGAAACTCCAAAACTCCAAAACTCCAAACTCCGAAACTCCAAAACTCCGAAACTCCAAAACTCCAAACCTCCAAAACTCCAAAACTCCAAAACTCCAAAACTCCGAAACTCCGAAACTCCGAAACTCCAAAACTCCGAAACTCCGAAACTCCGAAACTCCAAAACTCCAAACCTCCAAAACTCCAAAACTCCAAAACTCCGAAACTCCGAAACTCCAAAACTCCAAAACTCCGAAACTCCGAAACTCCAAAACTCCAAAACTCCGAAACTCCGAAACTCCGAAACTCCGAAACTCCAAAACTCCAAAACTCCAAAACTCCAAAACTCCGAAACTCCGAAACTCCAAAACTCCAAAACTCTAGAACTCCGAAACTCCAAAACTCCAAAACTCCAAAACTCCAAAACTCCGAAACTCCGAAACTCCGAAACTCCAAAACTCCGAAACTCCGAAACTCCGAAACTCCAAAACTCCGAAACTCCGAAACTCCGAAACTCCGAAACTCCAAAACTCCAAAACTCCAAAACTCCGAAACTCCAAAACTCCGAAACTCCAAAACTCCAAAACTCCAAAACTCCAAAACTCCGAAACTCCAAAACTCCGAAACTCCAAAACTCCAAAACTCCAAAACTCCGAAACTCCAAAACTCCAAAACTCCGAAACTCCGAAACTCCAAAACTCCGAAACTCCGAAACTCCAAAACTCCGAAACTCCAAAACTCCGAAACTCCGAAACTCCGAAACTCCGAAACTCCAAAACTCCAAAACTCCGAAACTCCGAAACTCCGAAACTCCAAAACTCCAAAACTCCAAAACTCCAAAACTCCAAAACTCCGAAACTCCGAAACTCCAAAACTCCAAAACTCCAAAACTCCAAAACTGCAAAACTCCAAAACTCCAAACCTCCAAAACTCCGAAACTCCGAAACTCCGAAACTCCGAAACTCCAAAACTCCAAAACTCCGAAACTCCGAAACTCCAAAACTCCGAAACTCCAAAACTCCGAAACTCCGAAACTCCGAAACTCCGAAACTCCAAAACTCCAAAACTCCAAAACTCCGAAACTCCAAAACTCCGAAACTCCGAAACTCCAAAACTCCGAAACTCCGAAACTCCGAAACTCCAAAACTCCAAACCTCCAAAACTCCAAAACTCCAAAACTCCAAAACTCCGAAACTCCGAAACTCCAAAACTCCAAAACTCTAGAACTCCGAAACTCCAAAAACTCCAAAACTCCAAAACTCCGAAACTCCAAAACTCCGAAACTCCAAAACTCCAAAACTCCAAAACTCCAAAACTCCGAAACTCCAAAACTCCAAAACTCCGAAACTCCAAAACTCCAAAACTCCAAAACTCCAAAACTGCAAAACTCCAAAACTCCAAAACTCCAAAACTCCGAAACTCCGAAACTCCGAAACTCCAAAACTCCAAAACTCCGAAACTCCAAAACTCCGAAACTCCGAAACTCCGAAACTCCAAAACTCCAAAACTACAAAACTCCAAAACTCCAAAACTCCGAAACTCCGAAACTCCAAAACTCCAAAACTCCGAAACTCCGAAACTCCAAAACTCCAAAACTCCAAAACTCCAAAACTGCAAAACTCCAAAACTCCAAAACTCCAAAACTCCGAAACTCCAAAACTCCAAAACTCCAAAACTCCAAAACTGCAAAACTCCAAAACTCCAAAACTCCAAAACTCCGAAACTCCGAAACTCCGAAACTCCAAAACTCCAAAACTCCGAAACTCCGAAACTCCAAAACTCCAAAACTCCGAAACTCCGAAACTCCGAAACTCCGAAACTCCAAAACTCCGAAACTCCGAAACTCCGAAACTCCGAAACTCCGAAACTCCGAAACTCCAAAACTCCAAAACTCTAGAACTCCGAAACTCCAAAACTCCAAAACTCCAAAACTCCAAAACTCCGAAACTCCGAAACTCCAAAACTCCAAAACTCCGAAACTCCGAAACTCCGAAACTCCAAAACTCCGAAACTCCGAAACTCCGAAACTCCGAAACTCCAAAACTCCAAAACTCCAAAACTCCGAAACTCCAAAACTCCGAAACTCCAAAACTCCAAAACTCCAAAACTCCAAAACTCCAAAACTCCGAAACTCCAAAACTCCGAAACTCCAAAACTCCAAAACTCCAAAACTCCGAAACTCCAAAACTCCAAAACTCCGAAACTCCGAAACTCCAAAACTCCGAAACTCCAAAACTCCAAAACTCCGAAACTCCAAAACTCCGAAACTCCGAAACTCCAAAACTCCGAAACTCCAAAACTCCAAAACTCCAAAACTCCGAAACTCCAAAACTCCGAAACTCCAAAACTCCAAAACTCCAAAACTCCGAAACTCCAAAACTCCGAAACTCCAAAACTCCAAAACTCCGAAACTCCAAAACTCCAAAACTGCAAAACTCCAAAACTCCAAAACTCCGAAACTCCGAAACTCCGAAACTCCAAAACTCCAAAACTCCAAAACTCCGAAACTCCGAAACTCCGAAACTCCAAAACTCCAAAACTCCAAAACTCCAAAACTCCGAAACTCCAAAACTCCGAAACTCCAAAACTCCAAAACTCCGAAACTCCAAAACTCCAAAACTCCAAAACTGCAAAACTCCAAAACTGCAAAACTCCGAAACTCCAAAACTCCAAAACTCCAAAACTCCAAAACTCCGAAACTCCGAAACTCCGAAACTCCAAAACTCCAAAACTCCGAAACTCCGAAACTCCAAAACTCCGAAACTCCAAAACTCCGAAACTCCGAAACTCCGAAACTCCGAAACTCCAAAACTCCAAAACTCCGAAACTCCGAAACTCCAAAACTCCGAAACTCCAAAACTCCGAAACTCCGAAACTCCGAAACTCCGAAACTCCAAAACTCCAAAACTCCGAAACTCCGAAACTCCAAAACTCCGAAACTCCGAAACTCCAAAACTCCAAAACTCCAAAACTCCGAAACTCCAAAACTCCGAAACTCCGAAACTCCAAAACTCCAAACTCCGAAACTCCAAAACTCCGAAACTCCAAAACTCCAAACCTCCAAAACTCCAAAACTCCAAAACTCCAAAACTCCGAAACTCCGAAACTCCAAAACTCCGAAACTCCGAAACTCCGAAACTCCAAAACTCCAAACCTCCAAAACTCCAAAACTCCAAAACTCCGAAACTCCGAAACTCCAAAACTCCAAAACTCCGAAACTCCGAAACTCCAAAACTCCAAAACTCCGAAACTCCGAAACTCCGAAACTCCGAAACTCCAAAACTCCAAAACTCCAAAACTCCAAAACTCCGAAACTCTAGAACTCCGAAACTCCGAAACTCCAAAACTCCGAAACTCCGAAACTCCGAAACTCCGAAACTCCAAAACTCCAAAACTCCAAAACTCCGAAACTCCAAAACTCCGAAACTCCGAAACTCCAAAACTCCGAAACTCCGAAACTCCGAAACTCCAAAACTCCAAACCTCCAAAACTCCAAAACTCCAAAACTCCAAAACTCCGAAACTCCGAAACTCCAAAACTCCGAAACTCCAAAACTCCGAAACTCCGAAACTCCAAAACTCCGAAACTCCAAAACTCCGAAACTCCGAAACTCCGAAACTCCGAAACTCCAAAACTCCAAAACTCCGAAACTCCGAAACTCCAAAACTCCGAAACTCCGAAACTCCAAAACTCCAAAACTCCAAAACTCCGAAACTCCAAAACTCCGAAACTCCGAAACTCCGAAACTCCGAAACTCCAAAACTCCAAAACTCCAAAACTCCAAAACTCCAAAACTCCGAAACTCCGAAACTCCAAAACTCCAAAACTCCAAAACTCCAAAACTGCAAAACTCCAAAACTCCAAACCTCCAAAACTCCGAAACTCCGAAACTCCGAAACTCCGAAACTCCAAAACTCCAAAACTCCGAAACTCCGAAACTCCAAAACTCCGAAACTCCAAAACTCCGAAACTCCGAAACTCCGAAACTCCGAAACTCCAAAACTCCAAAACTCCAAAACTCCGAAACTCCAAAACTCCGAAACTCCGAAACTCCAAAACTCCGAAACTCCGAAACTCCGAAACTCCAAAACTCCAAACCTCCAAAACTCCATAACTCCAAAACTCCAAAACTCCGAAACTCCGAAACTCCAAAACTCCAAAACTCTAGAACTCCAAAACTCCAAAAACTCCAAAACTCCAAAACTCCGAAACTCCAAAACTCCGAAACTCCAAAACTCCAAAACTCCAAAACTCCAAAACTCCGAAACTCCAAAACTCCAAAACTCCGAAACTCCAAAACTCCAAAACTCCAAAACTCCAAAACTGCAAAACTCCAAAACTCCAAAACTCCAAAACTCCGAAACTCCGAAACTCCGAAACTCCAAAACTCCAAAACTCCGAAACTCCAAAACTCCAAAACTCCGAAACTCCGAAACTCCGAAACTCCAAAACTCCAAAACTACAAAACTCCAAAACTCCAAAACTCCGAAACTCCGAAACTCCAAAACTCCAAAACTCCGAAACTCCGAAACTCCAAAACTCCAAAACTCCAAAACTCCAAAACTGCAAAACTCCAAAACTCCAAAACTCCAAAACTCCGAAACTCCAAAACTCCAAAACTCCAAAACTCCAAAACTGCAAAACTCCAAAACTCCAAAACTCCAAAACTCCGAAACTCCGAAACTCCGAAACTCCAAAACTCCAAAACTCCGAAACTCCGAAACTCCAAAACTCCAAAACTCCGAAACTCCGAAACTCCGAAACTCCGAAACTCCAAAACTCCGAAACTCCGAAACTCCGAAACTCCGAAACTCCGAAACTCCGAAACTCCAAAACTCCAAAACTCTAGAACTCCGAAACTCCAAAACTCCAAAACTCCAAAACTCCAAAACTCCGAAACTCCGAAACTCCAAAACTCCAAAACTCCGAAACTCCGAAACTCCAAAACTCCGAAACTCCAAAACTCCAAAACTCCGAAACTCCAAAACTCCGAAACTCCGAAACTCCAAAACTCCGAAACTCCAAAACTCCAAAACTCCAAAACTCCGAAACTCCAAAACTCCGAAACTCCAAAACTCCAAAACTCCAAAACTCCGAAACTCCAAAACTCCGAAACTCCAAAACTCCAAAACTCCGAAACTCCAAAACTCCAAAACTGCAAAACTCCAAAACTCCAAAACTCCGAAACTCCGAAACTCCGAAACTCCAAAACTCCAAAACTCCAAAACTCCGAAACTCCGAAACTCCGAAACTCCAAAACTCCAAAACTCCAAAACTCCAAAACTCCGAAACTCCAAAACTCCGAAACTCCAAAACTCCAAAACTCCGAAACTCCAAAACTCCAAAACTCCAAAACTGCAAAACTCCAAAACTGCAAAACTCCGAAACTCCAAAACTCCAAAACTCCAAAACTCCAAAACTCCGAAACTCCGAAACTCCGAAACTCCAAAACTCCAAAACTCCGAAACTCCGAAACTCCAAAACTCCGAAACTCCAAAACTCCGAAACTCCGAAACTCCGAAACTCCGAAACTCCAAAACTCCAAAACTCCGAAACTCCGAAACTCCAAAACTCCGAAACTCCAAAACTCCGAAACTCCGAAACTCCGAAACTCCGAAACTCCAAAACTCCAAAACTCCGAAACTCCGAAACTCCAAAACTCCGAAACTCCGAAACTCCAAAACTCCAAAACTCCAAAACTCCGAAACTCCAAAACTCCGAAACTCCGAAACTCCAAAACTCCAAACTCCGAAACTCCAAAACTCCGAAACTCCAAAACTCCAAACCTCCAAAACTCCAAAACTCCAAAACTCCAAAACTCCGAAACTCCGAAACTCCAAAACTCCGAAACTCCGAAACTCCGAAACTCCAAAACTCCAAACCTCCAAAACTCCAAAACTCCAAAACTCCGAAACTCCGAAACTCCAAAACTCCAAAACTCCGAAACTCCGAAACTCCAAAACTCCAAAACTCCGAAACTCCGAAACTCCGAAACTCCGAAACTCCAAAACTCCAAAACTCCAAAACTCCAAAACTCCGAAACTCTAGAACTCCGAAACTCCGAAACTCCAAAACTCCGAAACTCCGAAACTCCGAAACTCCGAAACTCCAAAACTCCAAAACTCCAAAACTCCGAAACTCCAAAACTCCGAAACTCCGAAACTCCAAAACTCCGAAACTCCGAAACTCCGAAACTCCAAAACTCCAAACCTCCAAAACTCCAAAACTCCAAAACTCCAAAACTCCGAAACTCCGAAACTCCAAAACTCCGAAACTCCAAAACTCCGAAACTCCGAAACTCCAAAACTCCGAAACTCCAAAACTCCGAAAC
The DNA here is from genome assembly GCF_055824585.1 of Amblyomma mixtum. NCBI lineage: Eukaryota > Metazoa > Arthropoda > Arachnida > Ixodida > Ixodidae > Amblyomma > Amblyomma mixtum. Next base: position 5,626,380 of record NW_028317651.1, on the reverse strand, counting down.
TCCGAAACTCCGAAACTCCGAAACTCCAAAACTCCAAAACTCCGAAACTCCGAAACTCCAAAACTCCGAAACTCCGAAACTCCAAAACTCCAAAACTCCAAAACTCCGAAACTCCAAAACTCCGAAACTCCGAAACTCCGAAACTCCGAAACTCCAAAACTCCAAAACTCCAAAACTCCAAAACTCCAAAACTCCGAAACTCCGAAACTCCAAAACTCCAAAACTCCAAAACTCCAAAACTGCAAAACTCCAAAACTCCAAACCTCCAAAACTCCGAAACTCCGAAACTCCGAAACTCCGAAACTCCAAAACTCCAAAACTCCGAAACTCCGAAACTCCAAAACTCCGAAACTCCAAAACTCCGAAACTCCGAAACTCCGAAACTCCGAAACTCCAAAACTCCAAAACTCCAAAACTCCGAAACTCCAAAACTCCGAAACTCCGAAACTCCAAAACTCCGAAACTCCGAAACTCCGAAACTCCAAAACTCCAAACCTCCAAAACTCCATAACTCCAAAACTCCAAAACTCCGAAACTCCGAAACTCCAAAACTCCAAAACTCTAGAACTCCAAAACTCCAAAAACTCCAAAACTCCAAAACTCCGAAACTCCAAAACTCCGAAACTCCAAAACTCCAAAACTCCAAAACTCCAAAACTCCGAAACTCCAAAACTCCAAAACTCCGAAACTCCAAAACTCCAAAACTCCAAAACTCCAAAACTGCAAAACTCCAAAACTCCAAAACTCCAAAACTCCGAAACTCCGAAACTCCGAAACTCCAAAACTCCAAAACTCCGAAACTCCAAAACTCCAAAACTCCGAAACTCCGAAACTCCGAAACTCCAAAACTCCAAAACTACAAAACTCCAAAACTCCAAAACTCCGAAACTCCGAAACTCCAAAACTCCAAAACTCCGAAACTCCGAAACTCCAAAACTCCAAAACTCCAAAACTCCAAAACTGCAAAACTCCAAAACTCCAAAACTCCAAAACTCCGAAACTCCAAAACTCCAAAACTCCAAAACTCCAAAACTGCAAAACTCCAAAACTCCAAAACTCCAAAACTCCGAAACTCCGAAACTCCGAAACTCCAAAACTCCAAAACTCCGAAACTCCGAAACTCCAAAACTCCAAAACTCCGAAACTCCGAAACTCCGAAACTCCGAAACTCCAAAACTCCGAAACTCCGAAACTCCGAAACTCCGAAACTCCGAAACTCCGAAACTCCAAAACTCCAAAACTCTAGAACTCCGAAACTCCAAAACTCCAAAACTCCAAAACTCCAAAACTCCGAAACTCCGAAACTCCAAAACTCCAAAACTCCGAAACTCCGAAACTCCGAAACTCCAAAACTCCGAAACTCCGAAACTCCGAAACTCCGAAACTCCAAAACTCCAAAACTCCAAAACTCCGAAACTCCAAAACTCCGAAACTCCAAAACTCCAAAACTCCAAAACTCCAAAACTCCGAAACTCCAAAACTCCGAAACTCCAAAACTCCAAAACTCCGAAACTCCAAAACTCCAAAACTCCGAAACTCCGAAACTCCAAAACTCCGAAACTCCAAAACTCCAAAACTCCGAAACTCCAAAACTCCGAAACTCCGAAACTCCAAAACTCCGAAACTCCAAAACTCCAAAACTCCAAAACTCCGAAACTCCAAAACTCCGAAACTCCAAAACTCCAAAACTCCAAAACTCCGAAACTCCAAAACTCCGAAACTCCAAAACTCCAAAACTCCGAAACTCCAAAACTCCAAAACTGCAAAACTCCAAAACTCCAAAACTCCGAAACTCCGAAACTCCGAAACTCCAAAACTCCAAAACTCCAAAACTCCGAAACTCCGAAACTCCGAAACTCCAAAACTCCAAAACTCCAAAACTCCAAAACTCCGAAACTCCAAAACTCCGAAACTCCAAAACTCCAAAACTCCGAAACTCCAAAACTCCAAAACTGCAAAACTCCAAAACTCCAAAACTCCGAAACTCCGAAACTCCGAAACTCCAAAACTCCAAAACTCCAAAACTCCGAAACTCCGAAACTCCGAAACTCCAAAACTCCGAAACTCCAAAACTCCAAAACTCCAAAACTCCAAAACTCCGAAACTCCAAAACTCCAAAACTCCAAAACTCCAAAACTCCAAAACTCCAAAACTCCGAAACTCCAAAACTCCAAAACTCCAAAACTCCGAAACTCCGAAACTCCAAAACTCCAAAACTCCAAAACTCCAAAACTGCAAAACTCCAAAACTCCAAAACTCCAAAACTCCGAAACTCCGAAACTCCGAAACTCCGAAACTCCAAAACTCCAAAACTCCGAAACTCCGAAACTCCAAAACTCCGAAACTCCAAAACTCCAAAACTCCAAAACTCCGAAACTCCAAAACTCCAAAACTCCAAAACTCCAAAACTCCAAAACTCCAAAACTGCAAAACTCCAAAACTCCAAAACTCCCAAACTCCAAAACTCCGAAACTCCGAAACTCCAAAACTCCGAAACTCCAAAACTCCAAAACTCCAAAACTCCAAAACTCCGAAACTCCGAAACTCCAAAACTCCAAAACTCTAGAACTCCGAAACTCCAAAACTCCAAAACTCCAAAACTCCAAAACTCCGAAACTCCGAAACTCCAAAACTCCAAAACTCCGAAACTCCGAAACTCCGAAACTCCAAAACTCCGAAACTCCGAAACTCCGAAACTCCAAAACTCCAAAAACTCCAAAACTCCGAAACTCCGAAACTCCGAAACTCCGAAACTCCGAAACTCGAAAACTCGAAAACTCCAAAACTCCAAAACTCCGAAACTCAAAAACTCCGAAACTCCAAAACTCCAAAACTCCAAAACTCCGAAACTCCAAAACTCCAAAACTCCGAAACTCCGAAACTCCAAAACTCCAAAACTCCAAAACTCCAAAACTCCAAAACTCCAAAACTCCAAAACTCCAAAACTCCAAAACTCCGAAACTCCGAAACTCCGAAACTCCAAAACTCCAAAACTCCGAAACTCCGAAACTCCAAAACTCCAAAACTCCGAAACTCCGAAACTCCGAAACTCCAAAACTCCAAAACTCCAAAACTCCAAAACTGCAAAACTCCAAAACTCCAAAACTCCCAAACTCCAAAACTCCGAAACTCCGAAACTCCAAAACTCCGAAACTCCAAAACTCCAAAACTCCGAAACTCCAAAACTCCAAAACTGCAAAACTCCGAAACTCCAAAACTCCCAAACTCCAAAACTCCGAAACTCCGAAACTCCAAAACTCCGAAACTCCAAAACTCCAAAACTCCAAAACTCCAAAACTCCGAAACTCCAAAACTCCAAAACTCCAAAACTCTAGAACTCCGAAACTCCAAAACTTCAAAACTCCAAAACTCCAAAACTCCGAAACTCCGAAACTCCGAAACTCCAAAACTCCGAAACTCCGAAACTCCGAAACTCCAAAACTCCGAAACTCCGAAACTCCGAAACTCCGAAACTCCGAAACTCCAAAACTCCAAAACTCCAAAACTCCGAAACTCCAAAACTCCGAAACTCCAAAACTCCAAAACTCCAAAACTCCAAAACTCCGAAACTCAAAAACTCCGAAACTCCAAAACTCCAAAACTCCAAAACTCCGAAACTCCAAAACTCCAAAACTCCGAAACTCCGAAACTCCAAAACTCCAAAACTCCAAAACTCCAAAACTCCAAAACTCCAAAACTCCAAAACTCCAAAACTCCAAAACTCCGAAACTCCGAAACTCCGAAACTCCAAAACTCCAAAACTCCGAAACTCCGAAACTCCAAAACTCCAAAACTCCGAAACTCCGAAACTCCGAAACTCCGAAACTCCAAAACTCCAAAACTCCAAAACTCCAAAACTCCGAAACTCCGAAACTCCGAAACTCCAAAACTCCGAAACTCCGAAACTCCAAAACTCCAAAACTCCAAAAGTCCGAAACTCCAAAACTCCAAAACTCCGAAACTCCAAAACTCCAAAACTCCAAAGCTCCGAAACTCCGAAACTCCGAAACTCCAAAACTCCAAAACTCCAAAACTCCAAAACTCCAAAACTCCAAAACTGCAAAACTCCAAAACTCCAAAACTCCGAAACTCCAAAACTCCAAAACTCCGAAACTCCGAAACTCCAAAACTCCGAAACTCTGAAACTCCAAAACTCCGAAACTCAGAAACTCCGAAACTCCGAAACTCGAAAACTCCGAAACTCCGAAACTCCGAAACTCCAAAACTCCAAACCTCCAAAACTCCAAAACTCCAAAACTCCAAAACTCCAAAACTCCGAAACTCCGAAACTCCAAAACTCCAAAACTCTAGAACTCCGAAACTCCAAAACTCCAAAACTCCAAAACTCCGAAACTCCAAAACTCCGAAACTCCAAAACTCCAAAACTCCAAAACTCCAAAACTCCGAAACTCCAAAACTCCGAAACTCCAAAACTCCAAAACTCCAAAACTCCAAAACTCCAAAACTCCAAAACTCCAAAACTCCAAAACTCCGAAACTTCGAAACTCCGAAACTCCAAAACTCCAAAACTCCGAAACTCCGAAACTCCAAAACTCCAAAACTTCGAAACTCCGAAACTCCGAAACTCCGAAACTCCGAAACTCCGAAACTCCAAAACTCCAAAACTCCGAAACTCCAAAACTCCGAAACTCCAAAACTCCAAAACTCCAAAACTCCGAAACTCCGAAACTCCAAAACTCCGAAACTCCGAAACTCCGAAACTCCGAAACTCCGAAACTCCAAAACTCCAAAACTCTAGAACTCCGAAACTCCAAAACTCCAAAACTGCAAAACTCCAAAACTCCGAAACTCCGAAACTCCAAAACTCCAAAACTCCGAAACTCCGAAACTCCGAAACTCCAAAACTCCGAAACTCCGAAACTCCGAAACTCCGAAACTCCAAAACTCCAAAACTCCAAAACTCCGAAACTCCAAAACTCCGAAACTCCAAAACTCCAAAACTCCAAAACTCCAAAACTCCGAAACTCCAAAACTCCGAAACTCCAAAACTCCAAAACTCCAAAACTCCGAAACTCCAAAACTCCAAAACTCCGAAACTCCGAAACTCCAAAACTCCGAAACTCCAAAACTCCAAAACTCCGAAACTCCAAAACTCCGAAACTCCGAAACTCCAAAACTCCGAAACTCCAAAACTCCAAAACTCCAAAACTCCGAAACTCCAAAACTCCGAAACTCCAAAACTCCAAAACTCCAAAACTCCGAAACTCCAAAACTCCGAAACTCCAAAACTCCAAAACTCCAAAACTCCAAAACTCCAAAACTGCAAAACTCAAAAACTCCAAAACTCCGAAACTCCGAAACTCCGAAACTCCAAAACTCCAAAACTCCAAAACTCCGAAACTCCGAAACTCCGAAACTCCAAAACTCCAAAACTCCAAAACTCCAAAACTCCGAAACTCCAAAACTCCGAAACTCCAAAACTCCAAAACTCCGAAACTCCAAAACTCCAAAACTGCAAAACTCCAAAACTCCAAAACTCCGAAACTCCGAAACTCCGAAACTCCAAAACTCCAAAACTCCAAAACTCCGAAACTCCGAAACTCCGAAACTCCAAAACTCCGAAACTCCAAAACTCCAAAACTCCAAAACTCCAAAACTCCGAAACTCCAAAACTCCAAAACTCCAAAACTCCAAAACTCCAAAACTCCGAAACTCCAAAACTCCAAAACTCCAAAACTCCAAAACTCCAAAACTCCGAAACTCCAAAACTCCAAAACTCCAAAACTCCAAAACTCCAAAACTGCAAAACTCCAAAACTCCAAAACTCCGAAACTCCGAAACTCCGAAACTCCAAAACTCCGAAACTCCAAAACTCCGAAACTCCAAAACTCCGAAACTCCGAAACTCCGAAACTCCAAAACTCCAAAACTCCGAAACTCCAAAACTCCGAAACTCCAAAACTCCAAAACTCCAAAACTCCAAAACTCCAAAACTCCGAAACTGCAAAACTCCAAAACTCCAAAACTCCAAAACTCCAAAACTCCGAAACTCCAAAACTCCAAAACTGCAAAACTCCGAAACTCCAAAACTCCCAAACTCCAAAACTCCGAAACTCCGAAACTCCAAAACTCCGAAACTCCAAAACTCCAAAACTCCAAAACTCCAAAACTCCGAAACTCCGAAACTCCAAAACTCCAAAACTCTAGAACTCCGAAACTCCAAAACTTCAAAACTCCAAAACTCCAAAACTCCGAAACTCCGAAACTCCGAAACTCCAAAACTCCGAAACTCCGAAACTCCGAAACTCCAAAACTCGAAAACTCCGAAACTCCGAAACTCCGAAACTCCAAAACTCCAAACCTCCAAAACTCCAAAACTCCAAAACTCCAAAACTCCGAAACTCCGAAACTCCAAAACTCCAAAACTCTAGAACTCCGAAACTCCAAAACTCCAAAACTCCAAAACTCCGAAACTCCAAAACTCCGAAACTCCAAAACTCCAAAACTCCAAAACTCCAAAACTCCAAAACTCCAAAACTCCGAAACTCCAAAACTCCAAAACTCCAAAACTCCAAAACTCCAAAACTGCAAAACTCCAAAACTCCAAAACTCCAAAACTCCGAAACTCCGAAACTCCGAAACTCCAAAACTCCAAAACTCCGAAACTCCGAAACTCCAAAACTCCAAAACTCCGAAACTCCGAAACTCCGAAACTCCGAAACTCCAAAACTCCAAAACTCCAAAACTCCAAAACTCCGAAACTCCGAAACTCCAAAACTCCAAAACTCTAGAACTCCGAAACTCCAAAACTCCAAAACTCCAAAACTCCAAAACTCCGAAACTCCGAAACTCCGAAACTCCAAAACTCCGAAACTCCGAAACTCCGAAACTCCAAAACTCCAAAACTCCAAAACTCCAAAACTCCAAAACTCCGAAACTCCAAAACTCCAAAACTCCAAAACTCCAAAACTCCAAAACTCTAGAACTCCGAAACTCCAAAACTCCAAAACTCCGATACTCCGAAACTCGGAAACTCCCAAACTCCAAAACTCGAAAACTCCGAAACTCCGAAACTCCAAAACTCCAAACCTCCAAAACTCCAAAACTCCGAAACTCCGAAACTCCGAAACTCCAAAACTCCGAAACTCCGAAACTCCAAAACTCCGAAACTCCAAAACTCCGAAACTCCGAAACTCCGAAACTCCGAAACTCCAAAACTCCAAAACTCCGAAACTCCAAAACTCCGAAACTCCAAAACTCCAAAACTCCAAAACTCCGAAACTCCGAAACTCCAAAACTCCGAAACTCCAAAACTCCAAAACTCCGAAACTCCAAAACTCCAAAACTCCAAAACTCCGAAACTCCGAAACTCCAAAACTCCGAAACTCCAAAACTCCAAAACTCCAAAACTCCAAAACTCCAAAACTCCAAAACTCCAAAACTCCGAAACTCCAAAATTCCAAAACTCCAAAACTCCAAAACTCCAAAACTCCAAAACTCCAAAACTCCGAAACTCCGAAACTCCGAAACTCCAAAACTCCGAAACTCCGAAACTCCAAAACTCCAAAACTCCAAAAGTCCGAAACTCCAAAACTCCAAAACTCCGAAACTCCAAAACTCCAAAACTCCAAAGCTCCGAAACTCCGAAACTCCGAAACTCCAAAACTCCAAAACTCCAAAACTCCAAAACTCCAAAACTCCAAAACTGCAAAACTCCAAAACTCCAAAACTCCGAAACTCCAAAACTCCAAAACTCCGAAACTCCGAAACTCCAAAACTCCGAAACTCTGAAACTCCAAAACTCCGAAACTCAGAAACTCCGAAACTCCGAAACTCGAAAACTCCGAAACTCCGAAACTCCGAAACTCCAAAACTCCAAACCTCCAAAACTCCAAAACTCCAAAACTCCAAAACTCCAAAACTCCGAAACTCCGAAACTCCAAAACTCCAAAACTCTAGAACTCCGAAACTCCAAAACTCCAAAACTCCAAAACTCCGAAACTCCAAAACTCCGAAACTCCAAAACTCCAAAACTCCAAAACTCCAAAACTCCGAAACTCCAAAACTCCGAAACTCCAAAACTCCAAAACTCCAAAACTCCAAAACTCCAAAACTCCAAAACTCCAAAACTCCAAAACTCCGAAACTTCGAAACTCCGAAACTCCAAAACTCCAAAACTCCGAAACTCCGAAACTCCAAAACTCCAAAACTTCGAAACTCCGAAACTCCGAAACTCCGAAACTCCGAAACTCCGAAACTCCAAAACTCCGAAACTCCAAAACTCCGAAACTCCGAAACTCCAAAACTCCGAAACTCCGAAACTCCGAAACTCCGAAACTCCGAAACTCCAAAACTCCAAAACTCTAGAACTCCGAAACTCCAAAACTCCAAAACTCCAAAACTCCAAAACTCCGAAACTCCGAAACTCCAAAACTCCAAAACTCCGAAACTCCGAAACTCCGAAACTCCAAAACTCCGAAACTCCGAAACTCCGAAACTCCGAAACTCCAAAACTCCAAAACTCCAAAACTCCGAAACTCCAAAACTCCGAAACTCCAAAACTCCAAAACTCCAAAACTCCAAAACTCCGAAACTCCAAAACTCCGAAACTCCAAAACTCCAAAACTCCAAAACTCCGAAACTCCAAAACTCCAAAACTCCGAAACTCCGAAACTCCAAAACTCCGAAACTCCAAAACTCCAAAACTCCGAAACTCCAAAACTCCGAAACTCCGAAACTCCAAAACTCCGAAACTCCAAAACTCCAAAACTCCAAAACTCCGAAACTCCAAAACTCCGAAACTCCAAAACTCCAAAACTCCAAAACTCCGAAACTCCAAAACTCCGAAACTCCAAAACTCCAAAACTCCAAAACTCCAAAACTCCAAAACTGCAAAACTCAAAAACTCCAAAACTCCGAAACTCCGAAACTCCGAAACTCCAAAACTCCAAAACTCCAAAACTCCGAAACTCCGAAACTCTGAAACTCCAAAACTCCAAAACTCCAAAACTCCAAAACTCCGAAACTCCAAAACTCCGAAACTCCAAAACTCCAAAACTCCGAAACTCCAAAACTCCAAAACTGCAAAACTCCAAAACTCCAAAACTCCGAAACTCCGAAACTCCGAAACTCCAAAACTCCAAAACTCCAAAACTCCGAAACTCCGAAACTCCGAAACTCCAAAACTCCGAAACTCCAAAACTCCAAAACTCCAAAACTCCAAAACTCCGAAACTCCAAAACTCCAAAACTCCAAAACTCCAAAACTCCAAAACTCCAAAACTCCGAAACTCCAAAACTCCAAAACTCCAAAACTCCAAAACTCCAAAACTCCGAAACTCCAAAACTCCAAAACTCCAAAACTCCAAAACTCCAAAACTCCAAAACTGCAAAACTCCAAAACTCCAAAACTCCGAAACTCCGAAACTCCGAAACTCCAAAACTCCAAAACTCCAAAACTCCGAAACTCCAAAACTCCGAAACTCCGAAACTCCGAAACTCCAAAACTCCAAAACTCCGAAACTCCAAAACTCCGAAACTCCAAAACTCCAAAACTCCAAAACTCCAAAACTCCGAAACTGCAAAACTCCAAAACTCCAAAACTCCAAAACTCCGAAACTCCAAAACTCCAAAACTGCAAAACTCCGAAACTCCAAAACTCCCAAACTCCAAAACTCCGAAACTCCGAAACTCCAAAACTCCGAAACTCCAAAACTCCAAAACTCCAAAACTCCAAAACTCCGAAACTCCGAAACTCCAAAACTCCAAAACTCTAGAACTCCGAAACTCCAAAACTTCAAAACTCCAAAACTCCAAAACTCCGAAACTCCGAAACTCCGAAACTCCAAAACTCCGAAACTCCGAAACTCCGAAACTCCAAAACTCGAAAACTCCGAAACTCCGAAACTCCGAAACTCCAAAACTCCAAACCTCCAAAACTCCAAAACTCCAAAACTCCAAAACTCCGAAACTCCGAAACTCCAAAACTCCAAAACTCTAGAACTCCGAAACTCCAAAACTCCAAAACTCCAAAACTCCGAAACTCCAAAACTCCGAAACTCCAAAACTCCAAAACTCCAAAACTCCAAAACTCCAAAACTCCGAAACTCCAAAACTCCAAAACTCCAAAACTCCAAAACTCCAAAACTGCAAAACTCCAAAACTCCAAAACTCCAAAACTCCGAAACTCCGAAACTCCGAAACTCCAAAACTCCAAAACTCCGAAACTCCGAAACTCCAAAACTCCAAAACTCCGAAACTCCGAAACTCCGAAACTCCGAAACTCCAAAACTCCAAAACTCCAAAACTCCAAAACTCCGAAACTCCGAAACTCCAAAACTCCAAAACTCTAGAACTCCGAAACTCCAAAACTCCAAAACTCCAAAACTCCAAAACTCCGAAACTCCGAAACTCCGAAACTCCAAAACTCCGAAACTCCGAAACTCCGAAACTCCAAAACTCCAAAACTCCAAAACTCCAAAACTCCAAAACTCCGAAACTCCAAAACTCCAAAACTCCAAAACTCCAAAACTCCAAAACTCTAGAACTCCGAAACTCCAAAACTCCAAAACTCCAAAACTCCGATACTCCGAAACTCGGAAACTCCCAAACTCCAAAACTCGAAAACTCCGAAACTCCGAAACTCCAAAACTCCAAACCTCCAAAACTCCAAAACTCCGAAACTCCGAAACTCCGAAACTCCAAAACTCCGAAACTCCGAAACTCCAAAACTCCGAAACTCCAAAACTCCGAAACTCCGAAACTCCGAAACTCCGAAACTCCAAAACTCCAAAACTCCGAAACTCCAAAACTCCGAAACTCCAAAACTCCAAAACTCCAAAACTCCGAAACTCCGAAACTCCAAAACTCCGAAACTCCAAAACTCCAAAACTCCGAAACTCCAAAACTCCAAAACTCCAAAACTCCGAAACTCCGAAACTCCAAAACTCCGAAACTCCAAAACTCCAAAACTCCAAAACTCCAAAACTCCAAAACTCCAAAACTCCAAAACTCCGAAACTCCAAAATTCCAAAACTCCAAAACTCCAAAACTCCAAAACTCCAAAACTTCGAAACTCCAAAACTCCGAAACTCCAAAACTCCAAATCTCCAAAACTCCAAAACTCCAAAACTCCAAAACTCCGAAACTCCGAAACTCCAAAACTCCAAAACTCCGAAACTCCAAAACTCCAAAACTCCGAAACTCCGAAACTCCAAAACTCCAAAACTCCGAAACTCCAAAACTCCAAAACTCCAAAACTGCAAAACTAAAAAACTGCAAAACTCCGAAACTCCAAAACTCCAAAACTCCAAAACTCCGAAACTCCGAAACTCCAAAACTCCAAAACTCCGAAACTCCAAAACTCCAAAACTCCAAAACTCCAAAACTGCAAAACTCCAAAACTCCAAAACTCCGAAACTCCAAAACTCCAAAACTCCGAAACTCCGAAACTCCAAAACTCCAAAACTCCGAAACTCCAAAACTCCAAAACTGCAAAACTCCGAAACTCCAAAACTCCAAAACTCCAAAACTCCGAAACTCCGAAACTCCAAAACTCCGAAACTCCGAAACTCCAAAACTCCAAAACTCCAAAACTCCGAAACTCCAAAACTCCGAAACTCCGAAACTCCAAAACTCCAAAACTCCAAAACTCCGAAACTCCAAAACTCCAAAAACTCCAAAACTCCGAAACTCCGAAACTCCGAAACTCCGAAACTCCGAAACTCGAAAACTCCGAAACTCCGAAACTCCAAAACTCCAAAACTCCAAAACTCCGATACTCCGAAACTCGGAAACTCCCAAACTCCAAAACTCGAAAACTCCGAAACTCCGAAACTCCGAAACTCCAAAACTCCAAACCTCCAAAACTCCAAAACTCCAAAACTCCAAAACTCCAAAACTCCGAAACTCCGAAACTCCAAAACTCCAAAACTCTAGAACTCCGAAACTCCAAAACTTCAAAACTCCAAAACTCCAAAACTCCGAAACTCCGAAACTCCGAAACTCCAAAACTCCGAAACTCCGAAACTCCGAAACTCCAAAACTCGAAAACTCCGAAACTCCGAAACTCCGAAACTCCAAAACTCCAAACCTCCAAAACTCCAAAACTCCAAAACTCCAAAACTCCGAAACTCCGAAACTCCAAAACTCCAAAACTCTAGAACTCCGAAACTCCAAAACTCCAAAACTCCAAAACTCCGAAACTCCAAAACTCCGAAACTCCAAAACTCCAAAACTCCAAAACTCCAAAACTCCAAAACTCCAAAACTCCGAAACTCCAAAACTCCAAAACTCCAAAACTCCAAAACTCCAAAACTGCAAAACTCCAAAACTCCAAAACTCCAAAACTCCGAAACTCCGAAACTCCGAAACTCCAAAACTCCAAAACTCCGAAACTCCGAAACTCCAAAACTCCAAAACTCCGAAACTCCGAAACTCCGAAACTCCGAAACTCCAAAACTCCAAAACTCCAAAACTCCAAAACTCCGAAACTCCGAAACTCCAAAACTCCAAAACTCTAGAACTCCGAAACTCCAAAACTCCAAAACTCCAAAACTCCAAAACTCCGAAACTCCGAAACTCCGAAACTCCAAAACTCCGAAACTCCGAAACTCCGAAACTCCAAAACTCCAAAACTCCAAAACTCCAAAACTCCAAAACTCCGAAACTGCAAAACTCCGAAACTCCAAAACTCCAAAACTCCAAAACTCTAGAACTCCGAAACTCCAAAACTCCAAAACTCCGATACTCCGAAACTCGGAAACTCCCAAACTCCAAAACTCGAAAACTCCGAAACTCCGAAACTCCAAAACTCCAAACCTCCAAAACTCCAAAACTCCGAAACTCCGAAACTCCGAAACTCCAAAACTCCGAAACTCCGAAACTCCAAAACTCCGAAACTCCAAAACTCCGAAACTCCGAAACTCCGAAACTCCGAAACTCCAAAACTCCAAAACTCCGAAACTCCAAAACTCCGAAACTCCAAAACTCCAAAACTCCAAAACTCCGAAACTCCGAAACTCCAAAACTCCGAAACTCCAAAACTCCAAAACTCCGAAACTCCAAAACTCCAAAACTCCAAAACTCCGAAACTCCGAAACTCCAAAACTCCGAAACTCCAAAACTCCAAAACTCCAAAACTCCAAAACTCCAAAACTCCAAAACTCCAAAACTCCGAAACTCCAAAATTCCAAAACTCCAAAACTCCAAAACTCCAAAACTCCAAAACTCCAAAACTCCGAAACTCCGAAACTCCGAAACTCCAAAACTCCGAAACTCCGAAACTCCAAAACTCCAAAACTCCAAAAGTCCGAAACTCCAAAACTCCAAAACTCCGAAACTCCAAAACTCCAAAACTCCAAAGCTCCGAAACTCCGAAACTCCGAAACTCCAAAACTCCAAAACTCCAAAACTCCAAAACTCCAAAACTCCAAAACTGCAAAACTCCAAAACTCCAAAACTCCGAAACTCCAAAACTCCAAAACTCCGAAACTCCGAAACTCCAAAACTCCGAAACTCTGAAACTCCAAAACTCCGAAACTCAGAAACTCCGAAACTCCGAAACTCGAAAACTCCGAAACTCCGAAACTCCGAAACTCCAAAACTCCAAACCTCCAAAACTCCAAAACTCCAAAACTCCAAAACTCCAAAACTCCGAAACTCCGAAACTCCAAAACTCCAAAACTCTAGAACTCCGAAACTCCAAAACTCCAAAACTCCAAAACTCCGAAACTCCAAAACTCCGAAACTCCAAAACTCCAAAACTCCAAAACTCCAAAACTCCGAAACTCCAAAACTCCGAAACTCCAAAACTCCAAAACTCCAAAACTCCAAAACTCCAAAACTCCAAAACTCCAAAACTCCAAAACTCCGAAACTTCGAAACTCCGAAACTCCAAAACTCCAAAACTCCGAAACTCCGAAACTCCAAAACTCCAAAACTTCGAAACTCCGAAACTCCGAAACTCCGAAACTCCGAAACTCCGAAACTCCAAAACTCCGAAACTCCAAAACTCCGAAACTCCGAAACTCCAAAACTCCGAAACTCCGAAACTCCGAAACTCCGAAACTCCGAAACTCCAAAACTCCAAAACTCTAGAACTCCGAAACTCCAAAACTCCAAAACTCCAAAACTCCAAAACTCCGAAACTCCGAAACTCCAAAACTCCAAAACTCCGAAACTCCGAAACTCCGAAACTCCAAAACTCCGAAACTCCGAAACTCCGAAACTCCGAAACTCCAAAACTCCAAAACTCCAAAACTCCGAAACTCCAAAACTCCGAAACTCCAAAACTCCAAAACTCCAAAACTCCAAAACTCCGAAACTCCAAAACTCCGAAACTCCAAAACTCCAAAACTCCAAAACTCCGAAACTCCAAAACTCCAAAACTCCGAAACTCCGAAACTCCAAAACTCCGAAACTCCAAAACTCCAAAACTCCGAAACTCCAAAACTCCGAAACTCCGAAACTCCAAAACTCCGAAACTCCAAAACTCCAAAACTCCAAAACTCCGAAACTCCAAAACTCCGAAACTCCAAAACTCCAAAACTCCAAAACTCCGAAACTCCAAAACTCCGAAACTCCAAAACTCCAAAACTCCAAAACTCCAAAACTGCAAAACTCAAAAACTCCAAAACTCCGAAACTCCGAAACTCCGAAACTCCAAAACTCCAAAACTCCAAAACTCCGAAACTCCGAAACTCCGAAACTCCAAAACTCCAAAACTCCAAAACTCCAAAACTCCGAAACTCCAAAACTCCGAAACTCCAAAACTCCAAAACTCCGAAACTCCAAAACTCCAAAACTGCAAAACTCCAAAACTCCAAAACTCCGAAACTCCGAAACTCCGAAACTCCAAAACTCCAAAACTCCAAAACTCCGAAACTCCGAAACTCCGAAACTCCAAAACTCCGAAACTCCAAAACTCCAAAACTCCAAAACTCCAAAACTCCGAAACTCCAAAACTCCAAAACTCCAAAACTCCAAAACTCCAAAACTCCAAAACTCCGAAACTCCAAAACTCCAAAACTCCAAAACTCCAAAACTCCAAAACTCCGAAACTCCAAAACTCCAAAACTCCAAAACTCCAAAACTCCAAAACTCCAAAACTGCAAAACTCCAAAACTCCAAAACTCCGAAACTCCGAAACTCCGAAACTCCAAAACTCCAAAACTCCAAAACTCCGAAACTCCAAAACTCCGAAACTCCGAAACTCCGAAACTCCAAAACTCCAAAACTCCGAAACTCCAAAACTCCGAAACTCCAAAACTCCAAAACTCCAAAACTCCAAAACTCCAAAACTCCGAAACTGCAAAACTCCAAAACTCCAAAACTCCAAAACTCCAAAACTCCGAAACTCCAAAACTCCAAAACTGCAAAACTCCGAAACTCCAAAACTCCCAAACTCCAAAACTCCGAAACTCCGAAACTCCAAAACTCCGAAACTCCAAAACTCCAAAACTCCAAAACTCCAAAACTCCGAAACTCCGAAACTCCAAAACTCCAAAACTCTAGAACTCCGAAACTCCAAAACTTCAAAACTCCAAAACTCCAAAACTCCGAAACTCCGAAACTCCGAAACTCCAAAACTCCGAAACTCCGAAACTCCGAAACTCCAAAACTCGAAAACTCCGAAACTCCGAAACTCCGAAACTCCAAAACTCCAAACCTCCAAAACTCCAAAACTCCAAAACTCCAAAACTCCGAAACTCCGAAACTCCAAAACTCCAAAACTCTAGAACTCCGAAACTCCAAAACTCCAAAACTCCAAAACTCCGAAACTCCAAAACTCCGAAACTCCAAAACTCCAAAACTCCAAAACTCCAAAACTCCAAAACTCCGAAACTCCAAAACTCCAAAACTCCAAAACTCCAAAACTCCAAAACTGCAAAACTCCAAAACTCCAAAACTCCAAAACTCCGAAACTCCGAAACTCCGAAACTCCAAAACTCCAAAACTCCGAAACTCCGAAACTCCAAAACTCCAAAACTCCGAAACTCCGAAACTCCGAAACTCCGAAACTCCAAAACTCCAAAACTCCAAAACTCCAAAACTCCGAAACTCCGAAACTCCAAAACTCCAAAACTCTAGAACTCCGAAACTCCAAAACTCCAAAACTCCAAAACTCCAAAACTCCGAAACTCCGAAACTCCGAAACTCCAAAACTCCGAAACTCCGAAACTCCGAAACTCCAAAACTCCAAAACTCCAAAACTCCAAAACTCCAAAACTCCGAAACTCCAAAACTCCAAAACTCCAAAACTCCAAAACTCCAAAACTCTAGAACTCCGAAACTCCAAAACTCCAAAACTCCAAAACTCCGATACTCCGAAACTCGGAAACTCCCAAACTCCAAAACTCGAAAACTCCGAAACTCCGAAACTCCAAAACTCCAAACCTCCAAAACTCCAAAACTCCGAAACTCCGAAACTCCGAAACTCCAAAACTCCGAAACTCCGAAACTCCAAAACTCCGAAACTCCAAAACTCCGAAACTCCGAAACTCCGAAACTCCGAAACTCCAAAACTCCAAAACTCCGAAACTCCAAAACTCCGAAACTCCAAAACTCCAAAACTCCAAAACTCCGAAACTCCGAAACTCCAAAACTCCGAAACTCCAAAACTCCAAAACTCCGAAACTCCAAAACTCCAAAACTCCAAAACTCCGAAACTCCGAAACTCCAAAACTCCGAAACTCCAAAACTCCAAAACTCCAAAACTCCAAAACTCCAAAACTCCAAAACTCCAAAACTCCGAAACTCCAAAATTCCAAAACTCCAAAACTCCAAAACTCCAAAACTCCAAAACTCCAAAACTTCGAAACTCCAAAACTCCGAAACTCCAAAACTCCAAAACTCCAAAACTCCAAAACTCCAAAACTCCAAAACTCCGAAACTCCGAAACTCCAAAACTCCAAAACTCCGAAACTCCAAAACTCCAAAACTCCGAAACTCCGAAACTCCAAAACTCCAAAACTCCGAAACTCCAAAACTCCAAAACTCCAAAACTGCAAAACTAAAAAACTGCAAAACTCCGAAACTCCAAAACTCCAAAACTCCAAAACTCCGAAACTCCGAAACTCCAAAACTCCAAAACTCCGAAACTCCAAAACTCCAAAACTCCAAAACTCCAAAACTGCAAAACTCCAAAACTCCAAAACTCCGAAACTCCAAAACTCCAAAACTCCGAAACTCCGAAACTCCAAAACTCCAAAACTCCGAAACTCCAAAACTCCAAAACTGCAAAACTCCGAAACTCCAAAACTCCAAAACTCCAAAACTCCGAAACTCCGAAACTCCAAAACTCCGAAACTCCGAAACTCCAAAACTCCAAAACTCCAAAACTCCGAAACTCCAAAACTCCGAAACTCCGAAACTCCAAAACTCCAAAACTCCAAAACTCCGAAACTCCAAAACTCCAAAAACTCCAAAACTCCGAAACTCCGAAACTCCGAAACTCCGAAACTCCGAAACTCGAAAACTCCGAAACTCCGAAACTCCAAAACTCCAAAACTCCAAAACTCCGATACTCCGAAACTCGGAAACTCCCAAACTCCAAAACTCGAAAACTCCGAAACTCCGAAACTCCGAAACTCCAAAACTCCAAACCTCCAAAACTCCAAAACTCCGAAACTCCGAAACTCCAAAACTCCAAAACTCTAGAACTCCGAAACTCCAAAACTCCAAAACTCCAAAACTCCGAAACTCCAAAACTCCGAAACTCCAAAACTCCAAAACTCCAAAACTCCAAAACTCCGAAACTCCAAAACTCCGAAACTCCAAAACTCCAAAACTCCAAAACTCCAAAACTGCAAAACTCCAAAACTCCAAAACTCCAAAACTCCGAAACTCCGAAACTCCGAAACTCCAAAACTCCAAAACTCCGAAACTCCGAAACTCCAAAACTCCAAAACT
Organism: Amblyomma mixtum; assembly: GCF_055824585.1. Taxonomy (NCBI): domain Eukaryota; kingdom Metazoa; phylum Arthropoda; class Arachnida; order Ixodida; family Ixodidae; genus Amblyomma; species Amblyomma mixtum. The sequence continues at coordinate 5,608,511 of NW_028317651.1, read as the reverse complement.
CCGAAACTCCGAAACTCCGAAACTCCGAAACTCCAAAACTCCAAAACTCCAAAACTCCAAAACTCCGAAACTCCGAAACTCCAAAACTCCAAAACTCTAGAACTCCGAAACTCCAAAACTCCAAAACTCCAAAACTCCAAAACTCCGAAACTCCGAAACTCCGAAACTCCAAAACTCCGAAACTCCGAAACTCCGAAACTCCAAAACTCCAAAACTCCAAAACTCCAAAACTCCAAAACTCCAAAACTCCGAAACTCCAAAACTCCAAAACTCCAAAACTCCAAAACTCTAGAACTCCGAAACTCCAAAACTCCAAAACTCCAAAACTCCAAAACTCCGAAACTCCGAAACTCCAAAACTCCAAAACTCCGAAACTCCAAAACTCCAAAACTCCGAAACTCCGAAACTCCAAAACTCCAAAACTCCGAAACTCCAAAACTCCAAAACTCCAAAACTGCAAAACTCCAAAACTGCAAAACTCCGAAACTCCAAAACTCCAAAACTCCAAAACTCCAAAACTCCGAAACTCCGAAACTCCAAAACTCCAAAACTCCGAAACTCCAAAACTCCAAAACTCCAAAACTCCGAAACTCCAAAACTCCGAAACTCCAAAACTCCAAAACTCCAAAACTCCAAAACTCCAAAACTCCAAAACTGCAAAACTCCAAAACTCCAAAACTCTAGAACTCCGAAACTCCAAAACTCTAGAACTCCGAAACTCCAAAACTCCAAAACTCCAAAACTCCGAAACTCCAAAACTCCGAAACTCCAAAACTCCAAAACTCCAAAACTCCAAAACTCCGAAACTCCGAAACTCCGAAACTCCAAAACTCCGAAACTCCGAAACTCCGAAACTCCAAAACTCCAAAACTCCAAAACTCCAAAACTCCAAAACTCCAAAACTCCGAAACTCCAAAACTCCAAAACTCCAAAACTCCAAAACTCTAGAACTCCGAAACTCCAAAACTCCAAAACTCCAAAACTCCAAAACTCCGAAACTCCGAAACTCCAAAACTCCAAAACTCCGAAACTCCAAAACTCCAAAACTCCGAAACTCCGAAACTCCAAAACTCCAAAACTCCAAAACTCCGAAACTCCGAAACTCCGAAACTCCGAAACTCCAAAACTCCAAAACTCCGAAACTCCGAAACTCCGAAACTCCGAAACTCCAAAACTCCAAAACTCCAAAACTCCAAAACTCCGAAACTCCGAAACTCCAAAACTCCAAAACTCTAGAACTCCGAAACTCCAAAACTCCAAAACTCCGAAACTCCGAAACTCCGAAACTCCGAAACTCCAAAACTCCAAAACTCCAAAACTCCGAAACTCCAAAACTCCGAAACTCCAAAACTCCAAAACTCCGAAACTCCGAAACTCCAAAACTCCGAAACTCCAAAACTCCAAAACTCCGAAACTCCAAAACTCCAAAACTCCGAAACTCCGAAACTCCCAAACTCCGAAACTCCAAAACTCCAAAACTCCAAAACTCCAAAACTCCAAAACTCCAAAACTCCGAAACTCCAAAACTCCAAAACTCCAAAACTCCAAAACTCCAAAACTCCAAAACTCCAAAACTTCGAAACTCCAAAACTCCGAAACTCCAAAACTCCAAAACTCCAAAACTCCAAAACTCCAAAACTCCGAAACTCCGAAACTCCAAAACTCCAAAACTCCGAAACTCCAAAACTCCAAAACTCCGAAACTCCGAAACTCCAAAACTCCAAAACTCCGAAACTCCAAAACTCCAAAACTCCAAAACTGCAAAACTCCAAAACTGCAAAACTCCAAAACTCCGAAACTCCAAAACTCCAAAACTCCGAAACTCCGAAACTCCAAAACTCCGAAACTCCAAAACTCCAAAACTCCAAAACTCCAAAACTCCGAAACTCCGAAACTCCGAAACTCCAAAACTCCGAAACTCCGAAACTCCGAAACTCCAAAACTCCAAAACTCCAAAACTCCAAAACTCCAAAACTCCAAAACTCCGAAACTCCAAAACTCCAAAACTCCAAAACTCCAAAACTCTAGAACTCCGAAACTCCAAAACTCCAAAACTCCAAAACTCCAAAACTCCGAAACTCCAAAACTCCGAAACTCCAAAACTCCGAAACTCCAAAACTCCAAAACTCCAAAACTCCAAAACTGCAAAACTCCAAAACTCCAAAACTCCGAAACTCCGAAACTCCGAAACTCCAAAACTCCAAAACTCCGAAACTCCGAAACTCCAAAACTCCAAAACTCCGAAACTCCGAAACTCCGAAACTCGGAAACTCCAAAACTCCAAAACTCCAAAACTCCAAAACTCCGAAACTCCGAAACTCCAAAACTCCAAAACTCTAGAACTCCGAAACTCCAAAACTCCAAAACTCCAAAACTCCGAAACTCCGAAACTCCGAAACTCCGAAACTCCAAAACTCCAAAACTCCGAAACTCCGAAACTCCGAAACTCCGAAACTCCAAAACTCCAAAACTCCAAAACTCCAAAACTCCGAAACTCCGAAACTCCAAAACTCCAAAACTCTAGAACTCCGAAACTCCAAAACTCCAAAACTCCGAAACTCCGAAACTCCGAAACTCCGAAACTCCAAAACTCCAAAACTCCAAAACTCCGAAACTCCAAAACTCCGAAACTCCAAAACTCCAAAACTCCGAAACTCCGAAACTCCAAAACTCCGAAACTCCAAAACTCCAAAACTCCGAAACTCCAAAACTCCAAAACTCCGAAACTCCGAAACTCCCAAACTCCGAAACTCCAAAACTCCAAAACTCCAAAACTCCAAAACTCCAAAACTCCAAAACTCCGAAACTCCAAAACTCCAAAACTCCAAAACTCCAAAACTCCAAAACTCCAAAACTTCGAAACTCCAAAACTCCGAAACTCCAAAACTCCAAAACTCCAAAACTCCAAAACTCCAAAACTCCGAAACTCCGAAACTCCAAAACTCCAAAACTCCGAAACTCCAAAACTCCAAAACTCCGAAACTCCGAAACTCCAAAACTCCAAAACTCCGAAACTCCAAAACTCCAAAACTCCAAAACTGCAAAACTCCAAAACTGCAAAACTCCGAAACTCCAAAACTCCAAAACTCCAAAACTCCAAAACTCCGAAACTCCGAAACTCCGAAACTCCAAAACTCCAAAACTCCGAAACTCCGAAACTCCAAAACTCCGAAACTCCAAAACTCCGAAACTCCGAAACTCCGAAACTCCGAAACTCCAAAACTCCAAAACTCCGAAACTCCGAAACTCCAAAACTCCGAAACTCCAAAACTCCGAAACTCCGAAACTCCGAAACTCCGAAACTCCAAAACTCCAAAACTCCGAAACTCCGAAACTCCAAAACTCCGAAACTCCGAAACTCCAAAACTCCAAAACTCCAAAACTCCGAAACTCCAAAACTCCGAAACTCCGAAACTCCGAAACTCCAAAACTCCAAAACTCCAAACTCCGAAACTCCAAAACTCCGAAACTCCAAAACTCCAAACCTCCAAAACTCCAAAACTCCAAAACTCCAAAACTCCGAAACTCCGAAACTCCAAAACTCCGAAACTCCGAAACTCCGAAACTCCAAAACTCCAAACCTCCAAAACTCCAAAACTCCAAAACTCCGAAACTCCGAAACTCCAAAACTCCAAAACTCCGAAACTCCGAAACTCCAAAACTCCAAAACTCCGAAACTCCGAAACTCCGAAACTCCGAAACTCCAAAACTCCAAAACTCCAAAACTCCAAAACTCCGAAACTCCGAAACTCCAAAACTCCAAAACTCTAGAACTCCGAAACTCCAAAACTCCAAAACTCCAAAACTCCAAAACTCCGAAACTCCGAAACTCCGAAACTCCAAAACTCCGAAACTCCGAAACTCCGAAACTCCAAAACTCCGAAACTCCGAAACTCCGAAACTCCGAAACTCCAAAACTCCAAAACTCCAAAACTCCGAAACTCCAAAACTCCGAAACTCCAAAACTCCAAAACTCCAAAACTCCAAAACTCCGAAACTCCAAAACTCCGAAACTCCAAAACTCCAAAACTCCAAAACTCCGAAACTCCAAAACTCCAAAACTCCGAAACTCCGAAACTCCAAAACTCCGAAACTCCGAAACTCCAAAACTCCGAAACTCCAAAACTCCGAAACTCCGAAACTCCGAAACTCCGAAACTCCAAAACTCCAAAACTCCAAAACTCCGAAACTCCGAAACTCCGAAACTCCAAAACTCCAAAACTCCAAAACTCCAAAACTCCGAAACTCCGAAACTCCAAAACTCCAAAACTCCAAAACTCCAAAACTGCAAAACTCCAAAACTCCAAACCTCCAAAACTCCGAAACTCCGAAACTCCGAAACTCCGAAACTCCAAAACTCCAAAACTCCGAAACTCCGAAACTCCAAAACTCCGAAACTCCAAAACTCCGAAACTCCGAAACTCCGAAACTCCGAAACTCCAAAACTCCAAAACTCCAAAACTCCGAAACTCCAAAACTCCGAAACTCCGAAACTCCAAAACTCCGAAACTCCGAAACTCCGAAACTCCAAAACTCCAAACCTCCAAAACTCCAAAACTCCAAAACTCCAAAACTCCGAAACTCCGAAACTCCAAAACTCCAAAACTCTAGAACTCCGAAACTCCAAAAACTCCAAAACTCCAAAACTCCGAAACTCCAAAACTCCGAAACTCCAAAACTCCAAAACTCCAAAACTCCAAAACTCCGAAACTCCAAAACTCCAAAACTCCGAAACTCCAAAACTCCAAAACTCCAAAACTCCAAAACTGCAAAACTCCAAAACTCCAAAACTCCAAAACTCCGAAACTCCGAAACTCCGAAACTCCAAAACTCCAAAACTCCGAAACTCCAAAACTCCAAAACTCCGAAACTCCGAAACTCCGAAACTCCAAAACTCCAAAACTACAAAACTCCAAAACTCCAAAACTCCGAAACTCCGAAACTCCAAAACTCCAAAACTCCGAAACTCCGAAACTCCAAAACTCCAAAACTCCAAAACTCCAAAACTGCAAAACTCCAAAACTCCAAAACTCCAAAACTCCGAAACTCCAAAACTCCAAAACTCCAAAACTCCAAAACTGCAAAACTCCAAAACTCCAAAACTCCAAAACTCCGAAACTCCGAAACTCCGAAACTCCAAAACTCCAAAACTCCGAAACTCCGAAACTCCAAAACTCCAAAACTCCGAAACTCCGAAACTCCGAAACTCCGAAACTCCAAAACTCCGAAACTCCGAAACTCCGAAACTCCGAAACTCCGAAACTCCGAAACTCCAAAACTCCAAAACTCTAGAACTCCGAAACTCCAAAACTCCAAAACTCCAAAACTCCAAAACTCCGAAACTCCGAAACTCCAAAACTCCAAAACTCCGAAACTCCGAAACTCCGAAACTCCAAAACTCCGAAACTCCGAAACTCCGAAACTCCGAAACTCCAAAACTCCAAAACTCCAAAACTCCGAAACTCCAAAACTCCGAAACTCCAAAACTCCAAAACTCCAAAACTCCAAAACTCCAAAACTCCGAAACTCCAAAACTCCGAAACTCCAAAACTCCAAAACTCCAAAACTCCGAAACTCCAAAACTCCAAAACTCCGAAACTCCGAAACTCCAAAACTCCGAAACTCCAAAACTCCAAAACTCCGAAACTCCAAAACTCCGAAACTCCGAAACTCCAAAACTCCGAAACTCCAAAACTCCAAAACTCCAAAACTCCGAAACTCCAAAACTCCGAAACTCCAAAACTCCAAAACTCCAAAACTCCGAAACTCCAAAACTCCGAAACTCCAAAACTCCAAAACTCCGAAACTCCAAAACTCCAAAACTGCAAAACTCCAAAACTCCAAAACTCCGAAACTCCGAAACTCCGAAACTCCAAAACTCCAAAACTCCAAAACTCCGAAACTCCGAAACTCCGAAACTCCAAAACTCCAAAACTCCAAAACTCCAAAACTCCGAAACTCCAAAACTCCGAAACTCCAAAACTCCAAAACTCCGAAACTCCAAAACTCCAAAACTCCAAAACTGCAAAACTCCAAAACTGCAAAACTCCGAAACTCCAAAACTCCAAAACTCCAAAACTCCAAAACTCCGAAACTCCGAAACTCCGAAACTCCAAAACTCCAAAACTCCGAAACTCCGAAACTCCAAAACTCCGAAACTCCAAAACTCCGAAACTCCGAAACTCCGAAACTCCGAAACTCCAAAACTCCAAAACTCCGAAACTCCGAAACTCCAAAACTCCGAAACTCCAAAACTCCGAAACTCCGAAACTCCGAAACTCCGAAACTCCAAAACTCCAAAACTCCGAAACTCCGAAACTCCAAAACTCCGAAACTCCAAAACTCCAAAACTCCAAAACTCCGAAACTCCAAAACTCCGAAACTCCGAAACTCCAAAACTCCAAAACTCCAAACTCCGAAACTCCAAAACTCCGAAACTCCAAAACTCCAAACCTCCAAAACTCCAAAACTCCAAAACTCCAAAACTCCGAAACTCCGAAACTCCAAAACTCCGAAACTCCGAAACTCCGAAACTCCAAAACTCCAAACCTCCAAAACTCCAAAACTCCAAAACTCCGAAACTCCGAAACTCCAAAACTCCAAAACTCCGAAACTCCGAAACTCCAAAACTCCAAAACTCCGAAACTCCGAAACTCCGAAACTCCGAAACTCCAAAACTCCAAAACTCCAAAACTCCAAAACTCCGAAACTCCGAAACTCCAAAACTCCAAAACTCTAGAACTCCGAAACTCCAAAACTCCAAAACTCCAAAACTCCAAAACTCCGAAACTCCGAAACTCCGAAACTCCAAAACTCCGAAACTCCGAAACTCCGAAACTCCAAAACTCCGAAACTCCGAAACTCCGAAACTCCGAAACTCCAAAACTCCAAAACTCCAAAACTCCGAAACTCCAAAACTCCGAAACTCCAAAACTCCAAAACTCCAAAACTCCAAAACTCCGAAACTCCAAAACTCCGAAACTCCAAAACTCCAAAACTCCAAAACTCCGAAACTCCAAAACTCCAAAACTCCGAAACTCCGAAACTCCAAAACTCCGAAACTCCGAAACTCCAAAACTCCGAAACTCCAAAACTCCGAAACTCCGAAACTCCGAAACTCCGAAACTCCAAAACTCCAAAACTCCAAAACTCCGAAACTCCGAAACTCCGAAACTCCAAAACTCCAAAACTCCAAAACTCCAAAACTCCAAAACTCCGAAACTCCGAAACTCCAAAACTCCAAAACTCCAAAACTCCAAAACTGCAAAACTCCAAAACTCCAAACCTCCAAAACTCCGAAACTCCGAAACTCCGAAACTCCGAAACTCCAAAACTCCAAAACTCCGAAACTCCGAAACTCCAAAACTCCGAAACTCCAAAACTCCGAAACTCCGAAACTCCGAAACTCCGAAACTCCAAAACTCCAAAACTCCAAAACTCCGAAACTCCAAAACTCCGAAACTCCGAAACTCCAAAACTCCGAAACTCCGAAACTCCGAAACTCCAAAACTCCAAACCTCCAAAACTCCAAAACTCCAAAACTCCAAAACTCCGAAACTCCGAAACTCCAAAACTCCAAAACTCTAGAACTCCGAAACTCCAAAAACTCCAAAACTCCAAAACTCCGAAACTCCAAAACTCCGAAACTCCAAAACTCCAAAACTCCAAAACTCCAAAACTCCGAAACTCCAAAACTCCAAAACTCCGAAACTCCAAAACTCCAAAACTCCAAAACTCCAAAACTGCAAAACTCCAAAACTCCAAAACTCCAAAACTCCGAAACTCCGAAACTCCGAAACTCCAAAACTCCAAAACTCCGAAACTCCAAAACTCCAAAACTCCGAAACTCCGAAACTCCGAAACTCCAAAACTCCAAAACTACAAAACTCCAAAACTCCAAAACTCCGAAACTCCGAAACTCCAAAACTCCAAAACTCCGAAACTCCGAAACTCCAAAACTCCAAAACTCCAAAACTCCAAAACTGCAAAACTCCAAAACTCCAAAACTCCAAAACTCCGAAACTCCAAAACTCCAAAACTCCAAAACTCCAAAACTGCAAAACTCCAAAACTCCAAAACTCCAAAACTCCGAAACTCCGAAACTCCGAAACTCCAAAACTCCAAAACTCCGAAACTCCGAAACTCCAAAACTCCAAAACTCCGAAACTCCGAAACTCCGAAACTCCGAAACTCCAAAACTCCGAAACTCCGAAACTCCGAAACTCCGAAACTCCGAAACTCCAAAACTCCAAAACTCTAGAACTCCGAAACTCCAAAACTCCAAAACTCCAAAACTCCAAAACTCCGAAACTCCGAAACTCCAAAACTCCAAAACTCCGAAACTCCGAAACTCCGAAACTCCAAAACTCCGAAACTCCGAAACTCCGAAACTCCGAAACTCCAAAACTCCAAAACTCCAAAACTCCGAAACTCCAAAACTCCGAAACTCCAAAACTCCAAAACTCCAAAACTCCAAAACTCCAAAACTCCGAAACTCCAAAACTCCGAAACTCCAAAACTCCAAAACTCCAAAACTCCGAAACTCCAAAACTCCAAAACTCCGAAACTCCGAAACTCCAAAACTCCGAAACTCCAAAACTCCAAAACTCCGAAACTCCAAAACTCCGAAACTCCGAAACTCCAAAACTCCGAAACTCCAAAACTCCAAAACTCCAAAACTCCGAAACTCCAAAACTCCGAAACTCCAAAACTCCAAAACTCCGAAACTCCAAAACTCCGAAACTCCAAAACTCCAAAACTCCGAAACTCCAAAACTCCAAAACTGCAAAACTCCAAAACTCCAAAACTCCGAAACTCCGAAACTCCGAAACTCCAAAACTCCAAAACTCCAAAACTCCGAAACTCCGAAACTCCGAAACTCCAAAACTCCAAAACTCCAAAACTCCAAAACTCCGAAACTCCAAAACTCCGAAACTCCAAAACTCCAAAACTCCGAAACTCCAAAACTCCAAAACTGCAAAACTCCAAAACTCCAAAACTCCGAAACTCCGAAACTCCGAAACTCCAAAACTCCAAAACTCCAAAACTCCGAAACTCCGAAACTCCGAAACTCCAAAACTCCGAAACTCCAAAACTCCAAAACTCCAAAACTCCAAAACTCCGAAACTCCAAAACTCCAAAACTCCAAAACTCCAAAACTCCAAAACTCCAAAACTCCGAAACTCCAAAACTCCAAAACTCCAAAACTCCAAAACTCCGAAACTCCGAAACTCCAAAACTCCAAAACTCCAAAACTCCAAAACTGCAAAACTCCAAAACTCCAAAACTCCAAAACTCCGAAACTCCGAAACTCCGAAACTCCGAAACTCCAAAACTCCAAAACTCCGAAACTCCGAAACTCCAAAACTCCGAAACTCCAAAACTCCGAAACTCCGAAACTCCGAAACTCCGAAACTCCAAAACTCCAAAACTCCAAAACTCCGAAACTCCAAAACTCCGAAACTCCGAAACTCCAAAACTCCGAAACTCCAAAACTCCGAAACTCCAAAACTCCGAAACTCCAAAACTCCGAAACTCCGAAACTCCAAAACTCCGAAACTCCGAAACTCCGAAACTCCAAAACTCCAAACCTCCAAAACTCCAAAACTCCAAAACTCCAAAACTCCGAAACTCCGAAACTCCAAAACTCCAAAACTCTAGAACTCCGAAACTCCAAAAACTCCAAAACTCCAAAACTCCGAAACTCCAAAACTCCGAAACTCCAAAACTCCAAAACTCCAAAACTCCGAAACTCCAAAACTCCAAAACTCCGAAACTCCAAAACTCCAAAACTCCAAAACTCCAAAACTGCAAAACTCCAAAACTCCAAAACTCCAAAACTCCGAAACTCCGAAACTCCGAAACTCCAAAACTCCAAAACTCCGAAACTCCAAAACTCCAAAACTCCGAAACTCCGAAACTCCGAAACTCCAAAACTCCAAAACTACAAAACTCCAAAACTCCGAAACTCCGAAACTCCAAAACTCCAAAACTCTAGAACTCCGAAACTCCAAAACTCCAAAACTCCGAAACTCCGAAACTCCAAAACTCCAAAACTCCGAAACTCCGAAACTCCAAAACTCCAAAACTCCGAAACTCCAAAACTCCAAAACTCCGAAACTCCGAAACTCCGAAACTCCAAAACTCCAAAACTCCGAAACTCCGAAACTCCAAAACTCCGAAACTCCGAAACTCCGAAACTCCGAAACTCCAAAACTCCAAAACTCCGAAACTCCGAAACTCCAAAACTCCGAAACTCCAAAACTCCGAAACTCCGAAACTCCGAAACTCCGAAACTCCAAAACTCCAAAACTCCGAAACTCCGAAACTCCAAAACTCCGAAACTCCGAAACTCCAAAACTCCAAAACTCCAAAACTCCGAAACTCCAAAACTCCGAAACTCCGAAACTCCAAAACTCCAAAACTCCAAACTCCGAAACTCCAAAACTCCGAAACTCCAAAACTCCAAACCTCCAAAACTCCAAAACTCCAAAACTCCAAAACTCCGAAACTCCGAAACTCCAAAACTCCGAAACTCCGAAACTCCGAAACTCCAAAACTCCAAACCTCCAAAACTCCAAAACTCCAAAACTCCGAAACTCCGAAACTCCAAAACTCCAAAACTCCGAAACTCCGAAACTCCAAAACTCCAAAACTCCGAAACTCCGAAACTCCGAAACTCCGAAACTCCAAAACTCCAAAACTCCAAAACTCCAAAACTCCGAAACTCCGAAACTCCAAAACTCCAAAACTCTAGAACTCCGAAACTCCAAAACTCCAAAACTCCAAAACTCCAAAACTCCGAAACTCCGAAACTCCGAAACTCCAAAACTCCGAAACTCCGAAACTCCGAAACTCCAAAACTCCGAAACTCCGAAACTCCGAAACTCCGAAACTCCAAAACTCCAAAACTCCAAAACTCCGAAACTCCAAAACTCCGAAACTCCAAAACTCCAAAACTCCAAAACTCCAAAACTCCGAAACTCCAAAACTCCGAAACTCCAAAACTCCAAAACTCCAAAACTCCGAAACTCCAAAACTCCAAAACTCCGAAACTCCGAAACTCCAAAACTCCGAAACTCCGAAACTCCAAAACTCCGAAACTCCAAAACTCCGAAACTCCGAAACTCCGAAACTCCGAAACTCCAAAACTCCAAAACTCCAAAACTCCGAAACTCCGAAACTCCGAAACTCCAAAACTCCAAAACTCCAAAACTCCAAAACTCCAAAACTCCGAAACTCCGAAACTCCAAAACTCCAAAACTCCAAAACTCCAAAACTGCAAAACTCCAAAACTCCAAACCTCCAAAACTCCGAAACTCCGAAACTCCGAAACTCCGAAACTCCAAAACTCCAAAACTCCGAAACTCCGAAACTCCAAAACTCCGAAACTCCAAAACTCCGAAACTCCGAAACTCCGAAACTCCGAAACTCCAAAACTCCAAAACTCCAAAACTCCGAAACTCCAAAACTCCGAAACTCCGAAACTCCAAAACTCCGAAACTCCGAAACTCCGAAACTCCAAAACTCCAAACCTCCAAAACTCCAAAACTCCAAAACTCCAAAACTCCGAAACTCCGAAACTCCAAAACTCCAAAACTCTAGAACTCCGAAACTCCAAAAACTCCAAAACTCCAAAACTCCGAAACTCCAAAACTCCGAAACTCCAAAACTCCAAAACTCCAAAACTCCAAAACTCCGAAACTCCAAAACTCCAAAACTCCGAAACTCCAAAACTCCAAAACTCCAAAACTCCAAAACTGCAAAACTCCAAAACTCCAAAACTCCAAAACTCCGAAACTCCGAAACTCCGAAACTCCAAAACTCCAAAACTCCGAAACTCCAAAACTCCAAAACTCCGAAACTCCGAAACTCCGAAACTCCAAAACTCCAAAACTACAAAACTCCAAAACTCCAAAACTCCGAAACTCCGAAACTCCAAAACTCCAAAACTCCGAAACTCCGAAACTCCAAAACTCCAAAACTCCAAAACTCCAAAACTGCAAAACTCCAAAACTCCAAAACTCCAAAACTCCGAAACTCCAAAACTCCAAAACTCCAAAACTCCAAAACTGCAAAACTCCAAAACTCCAAAACTCCAAAACTCCGAAACTCCGAAACTCCGAAACTCCAAAACTCCAAAACTCCGAAACTCCGAAACTCCAAAACTCCAAAACTCCGAAACTCCGAAACTCCGAAACTCCGAAACTCCAAAACTCCGAAACTCCGAAACTCCGAAACTCCGAAACTCCGAAACTCCGAAACTCCAAAACTCCAAAACTCTAGAACTCCGAAACTCCAAAACTCCAAAACTCCAAAACTCCAAAACTCCGAAACTCCGAAACTCCAAAACTCCAAAACTCCGAAACTCCGAAACTCCGAAACTCCAAAACTCCGAAACTCCGAAACTCCGAAACTCCGAAACTCCAAAACTCCAAAACTCCAAAACTCCGAAACTCCAAAACTCCGAAACTCCAAAACTCCAAAACTCCAAAACTCCAAAACTCCGAAACTCCAAAACTCCGAAACTCCAAAACTCCAAAACTCCAAAACTCCGAAACTCCAAAACTCCAAAACTCCGAAACTCCGAAACTCCAAAACTCCGAAACTCCAAAACTCCAAAACTCCGAAACTCCAAAACTCCGAAACTCCGAAACTCCAAAACTCCGAAACTCCAAAACTCCAAAACTCCAAAACTCCGAAACTCCAAAACTCCGAAACTCCAAAACTCCAAAACTCCGAAACTCCAAAACTCCGAAACTCCAAAACTCCAAAACTCCGAAACTCCAAAACTCCAAAACTGCAAAACTCCAAAACTCCAAAACTCCGAAACTCCGAAACTCCGAAACTCCAAAACTCCAAAACTCCAAAACTCCGAAACTCCGAAACTCCGAAACTCCAAAACTCCAAAACTCCAAAACTCCAAAACTCCGAAACTCCAAAACTCCGAAACTCCAAAACTCCAAAACTCCGAAACTCCAAAACTCCAAAACTGCAAAACTCCAAAACTCCAAAACTCCGAAACTCCGAAACTCCGAAACTCCAAAACTCCAAAACTCCAAAACTCCGAAACTCCGAAACTCCGAAACTCCAAAACTCCGAAACTCCAAAACTCCAAAACTCCAAAACTCCAAAACTCCGAAACTCCAAAACTCCAAAACTCCAAAACTCCAAAACTCCAAAACTCCAAAACTCCGAAACTCCAAAACTCCAAAACTCCAAAACTCCAAAACTCCGAAACTCCGAAACTCCAAAACTCCAAAACTCCAAAACTCCAAAACTGCAAAACTCCAAAACTCCAAAACTCCAAAACTCCGAAACTCCGAAACTCCGAAACTCCGAAACTCCAAAACTCCAAAACTCCGAAACTCCGAAACTCCAAAACTCCGAAACTCCAAAACTCCGAAACTCCGAAACTCCGAAACTCCGAAACTCCAAAACTCCAAAACTCCAAAACTCCGAAACTCCAAAACTCCGAAACTCCGAAACTCCAAAACTCCGAAACTCCAAAACTCCGAAACTCCAAAACTCCGAAACTCCAAAACTCCGAAACTCCGAAACTCCAAAACTCCGAAACTCCGAAACTCCGAAACTCCAAAACTCCAAACCTCCAAAACTCCAAAACTCCAAAACTCCAAAACTCCGAAACTCCGAAACTCCAAAACTCCAAAACTCTAGAACTCCGAAACTCCAAAAACTCCAAAACTCCAAAACTCCGAAACTCCAAAACTCCGAAACTCCAAAACTCCAAAACTCCAAAACTCCAAAACTCCGAAACTCCAAAACTCCAAAACTCCGAAACTCCGAAACTCCAAAACTCCAAAACTCCAAAACTGCAAAACTCCAAAACTCCAAAACTCCAAAACTCCGAAACTCCGAAACTCCAAAACTCCAAAACTCCGAAACTCCAAAACTCCAAAACTCCGAAACTCCGAAACTCCGAAACTCCAAAACTCCAAAACTACAAAACTCCAAAACTCCGAAACTCCGAAACTCCAAAACTCCAAAACTCTAGAACTCCGAAACTCCAAAACTCCAAAACTCCGAAACTCCGAAACTCCAAAACTCCAAAACTCCGAAACTCCGAAACTCCAAAACTCCAAAACTCCGAAACTCCAAAACTCCAAAACTCCGAAACTCCGAAACTCCGAAACTCCAAAACTCCAAAACTCCGAAACTCCGAAACTCCAAAACTCCGAAACTCCAAAACTCCGAAACTCCGAAACTCCGAAACTCCGAAACTCCAAAACTCCAAAACTCCAAAACTCCGAAACTCCAAAACTCCGAAACTCCGAAACTCCAAAACTCCGAAACTCCAAAACTCCGAAACTCCAAAACTCCGAAACTCCAAAACTCCGAAACTCCGAAACTCCAAAACTCCGAAACTCCGAAACTCCGAAACTCCAAAACTCCAAACCTCCAAAACTCCAAAACTCCAAAACTCCAAAACTCCGAAACTCCGAAACTCCAAAACTCCAAAACTCTAGAACTCCGAAACTCCAAAAACTCCAAAACTCCAAAACTCCGAAACTCCAAAACTCCGAAACTCCAAAACTCCAAAACTCCAAAACTCCAAAACTCCGAAACTCCAAAACTCCAAAACTCCGAAACTCCAAAACTCCAAAACTCCAAAACTCCAAAACTGCAAAACTCCAAAACTCCAAAACTCCAAAACTCCGAAACTCCGAAACTCCAAAACTCCAAAACTCCAAAACTCCGAAACTCCAAAACTCCAAAACTCCGAAACTCCGAAACTCCGAAACTCCAAAACTCCAAAACTACAAAACTCCAAAACTCCGAAACTCCGAAACTCCAAAACTCCAAAACTCTAGAACTCCGAAACTCCAAAACTCCAAAACTCCGAAACTCCGAAACTCCAAAACTCCAAAACTCCGAAACTCCGAAACTCCAAAACTCCAAAACTCCGAAACTCCAAAACTCAAAAACTCCGAAACTCCAAAACTCCGAAACTCCGAAACTCCGAAACTCCAAAACTCCAAAACTCCGAAACTCCGAAACTCCGAAACTCCAAAACTCCAAAACTCCAAAACTCCGAAACTCCGAAACTCCAAAACTCCAAAACTCCGAAACTCCGAAACTCCGAAACTCCGAAACTCCAAAACTCCAAAACTCCGAAACTCCAAAACTCCGAAACTCCAAAACTCCAAAACTCCAAAACTCCGAAACTCCAAAACTCCAAAACTCCGAAACTCCGAAACT
This sequence comes from Amblyomma mixtum, assembly GCF_055824585.1. NCBI lineage: Eukaryota > Metazoa > Arthropoda > Arachnida > Ixodida > Ixodidae > Amblyomma > Amblyomma mixtum. Next base: position 5,593,292 of record NW_028317651.1, on the reverse strand, counting down.
CCAAAACTCCGAAACTCCGAAACTCCAAAACTCCGAAACTCCAAAACTCCGAAACTCCGAAACTCCGAAACTCCGAAACTCCAAAACTCCAAAACTCCGAAACTCCAAAACTCCAAAACTCCAAAACTCCAAAACTCCGAAACTCCAAAACTCCGAAACTCCAAAACTCCAAAACTCCAAAACTCCGAAACTCCAAAACTCCAAAACTCCGAAACTCCGAAACTCCAAAACTCCGAAACTCCGAAACTCCAAAACTCCGAAACTCCAAAACTCCAAAACTCTAGAACTCCGAAACTCCAAAACTCCAAAACTCCAAAACTCCAAAACTCCGAAACTCCAAAACTCCAAAACTCCGAAACTCCGAAACTCCGAAACTCCAAAACTCCGAAACTCCGAAACTCCAAAACTCCGAAACTCCAAAACTGCGAAACTCCGAAACTCCGAAACTCCGAAACTCCAAAACTCCAAAACTCCAAAACTCCGAAACTCCGAAACTCCGAAACTCCAAAACTCCAAAACTCCAAAACTCCAAAACTCCGAAACTCCAAAACTCCGAAACTCCAAAACTCCAAAACTCCGAAACTCCAAAACTCCAAAACTCCGAAACTCCAAAACTCCAAAACAGCGAAACTCCAAAACTCCAAAACTCCAAAACTCCAAAACTCCAAAACTCCAAAACTCCGAAACTCCAAAACTCCGAAACTCCGAAACTCCAAAACTCCGAAACTCCGAAACTCCAAAACTCCGAAACTCAGAAACTCCGAAACTCCGAAACTCCAAAACTCCGAAACTCCGAAACTCCGAAACTCCAAAACTCCAAACCTCCAAAACTCCAAAACTCCAAAACTCCAAAACTCCGAAACTCCGAAACTCCAAAACTCCAAAACTCTAGAACTCCGAAACTCCAAAACTCCAAAACTCCAAAACTCCGAAACTCCAAAACTCCGAAACTCCAAAACTCCAAAACTCCAAAACTCCGAAACTCCAAAACTCCGAAACTCCAAAACTCCAAAACTCCAAAACTCCAAAACTCCAAAACTCCGAAACTCCAAAACTCCAAAACTCCAAAACTCCAAAACTCCGAAACTCCGAAACTCCAAAACTCCAAAACTCCGAAACTCCGAAACTCCGAAACTCCGAAACTCCAAAACTCCGAAACTCCAAAACTCCAAAACTCCAAAACTCCAAAACTCCAAAACTCCAAAACTCCGAAACTCCGAAACTCCAAAACTCCAAAACTCCGAAACTCCAAAACTCCAAAACTCCGAAACTCCGAAACTCCAAAACTCCAAAACTCCGAAACTCCGAAACTCCAAAACTCCAAAACTGCAAAACTCCAAAACTGCAAAACTCCGAAACTCCAAAACTCCAAAACTCCAAAACTCCAAAACTCCGAAACTCCGAAACTCCAAAACTCCAAAACTCCGAAACTCCAAAACTCCAAAACTCCAAAACTCCAAAACTGCAAAACTCCAAAACTCCAAAACTCCGAAACTCCAAAACTCCAAAACTCCGAAACTCCGAAACTCCAAAACTCCAAAACTCCGAAACTCCAAAACTCCAAAACTCCAAAACTCCAAAACTCCAAAACTCCAAAACTCCGAAACTCCGAAACTCCAAAACTCCGAAACTCCGAAACTCCAAAACTCCAAAACTCCAAAACTCCGAAACTCCAAAACTCCGAAACTCCGAAACTCCAAAACTCCAAAACTCCAAAACTCCGAAACTCCAAAACTCCAAAACTCCGAAACTCCGAAACTCCGAAACTCGAAAACTCCGAAACTCCGAAACTCCAAAACTCCAAAACTCCAAAACTCCGATACTCCGAAACTCGGAAACTCCCAAACTCCAAAACTCGAAAACTCCGAAACTCCGAAACTCCGAAACTCCAAAACTCCAAAACTCCGAAACTCCGAAACTCCGAAACTCCAAAACTCCAAAACTCCAAAACTCCAAAACTCCAAAACTCCAAAACTGCAAAACTCCAAAACTCCAAAACTCCGAAACTCCGAAACTCCGAAACTCCGAAACTCCAAAACTCCAAAACTACAAAACTCCAAAACTCCGAATCTCCGAAACTCCCAAACTCCAAAACTCGAAAACTCCGAAACTCCGAAACTCCGAAACTCCAAAACTCCAAAACTCCGAAACTCCGAAACTCCGAAACTCCAAAACTCCAAAACTCCAAAACTCCAAAACTCCAAAACTCCAAAACTGCAAAACTCCAAAACTCCAAAACTCCGAAACTCCGAAACTCCGAAACTCCGAAACTCCAAAACTCCAAAACTACAAAACTCCAAAACTCCGAAACTCCGAAACTCCAAAACTCCAAAACTCTAGAACTCCGAAACTCCAAAACTCCAAAACTCCGAAACTCCGAAACTCCAAAACTCCAAAACTCCGAAACTCCGAAACTCCAAAACTCCAAAACTCCGAAACTCCAAAACTCCAAAACTCCGAAACTCCAAAACTCCGAAACTCCGAAACTCCGAAACTCCAAAACTCCAAAACTCCGAAACTCCGAAACTCCGAAACTCCAAAACTCCAAAACTCCAAAACTCCGAAACTCCGAAACTCCAAAACTCCAAAACTCCGAAACTCCGAAACTCCGAAACTCCGAAACTCCAAAACTCCAAAACTCCGAAACTCCAAAACTCCGAAACTCCAAAACTCCAAAACTCCAAAACTCCGAAACTCCAAAACTCCAAAACTCCGAAACTCCGAAACTCCAAAACTCCGAAACTCCGAAACTCCAAAACTCCGAAACTCCAAAACTCCGAAACTCCGAAACTCCGAAACTCCGAAACTCCAAAACTCCAAAACTCCGAAACTCCAAAACTCCAAAACTCCAAAACTCCAAAACTCCGAAACTCCAAAACTCCGAAACTCCAAAACTCCAAAACTCCAAAACTCCGAAACTCCAAAACTCCAAAACTCCGAAACTCCGAAACTCCAAAACTCCGAAACTCCGAAACTCCGAAACTCCGAAACTCCGAAACTCCAAAACTCCGAAACTCCGAAACTCCGAAACTCCAAAACTCCGAAACTCCGAACCTCCGAAACTCCGAAACTCCGAAACTCCAAAACTCCGAAACTCCAAAACTCCGAAACTCCAAAACTCCGAAACTCCAAAACTCCAAAACTCCAAAACTCCAAAACTCCGAAACTCCAAAACTCCGAAACTCCAAAACTCCAAAACTCCAAAACTCCGAAACTCCAAAACTCCAAAACTCCGAAACTCCGAAACTCCAAAACTCCGAAACTCCGAAACTCCAAAACTCCGAAACTCCAAAACTCCGAAACTCCGAAACTCCGAAACTCCGAAACTCCAAAACTCCGAAACTCCAAAACTCCGAAACTCCAAAACTCCGAAACTCCAAAACTCCAAAACTCCAAAACTCCAAAACTCCGAAACTCCAAAACTCCGAAACTCCAAAACTCCAAAACTCCGAAACTCCAAAACTCCAAAACTCCGAAACTCCGAAACTCCAAAACTCCGAAACTCCAAAACTCCGAAACTCCAAAACTCCAAAACTCCGAAACTCCAAAACTCCAAAACTCCGAAACTCCGAAACTCCAAAACTCCGAAACTCCAAAACTCCAAAACTCCAAAACTCCAAAACTCCAAAACTCCAAAACTCCGGAACTCCAAAATTCCAAAACTCCAAAACTCCAAAACTCCAAAACTCCAAAACTCCGAAACTCCAAAACTCCGAAACTCCAAAACTCCAAAACTCCAAAACTCCAAAACTCCGAAACTCCAAAACTCCAAAACTCCGAAACTCCGAAACTCCGAAACTCCAAAACTCCGAAACTCCGAAACTCCAAAACTCCGAAACTCCAAAACTGCGAAACTCCGAAACTCCGAAACTCCGAAACTCCAAAACTCCAAAACTCCAAAACTCCGAAACTCCGAAACTCCGAAACTCCAAAACTCCAAAACTCCAAAACTCCAAAACTCCGAAACTCCAAAACTCCGAAACTCCAAAACTCCAAAACTCCGAAACTCCAAAACTCCAAAACTCCGAAACTCCAAAACTCCAAAACAGCGAAACTCCAAAACTCCAAAACTCCAAAACTCCAAAACTCCAAAACTCCAAAACTCCGAAACTCCAAAACTCCGAAACTCCGAAACTCCAAAACTCCGAAACTCCGAAACTCCAAAACTCCGAAACTCAGAAACTCCGAAACTCCGAAACTCCAAAACTCCGAAACTCCGAAACTCCGAAACTCCAAAACTCCAAACCTCCAAAACTCCAAAACTCCAAAACTCCAAAACTCCGAAACTCCGAAACTCCAAAACTCCAAAACTCTAGAACTCCGAAACTCCAAAACTCCAAAACTCCAAAACTCCGAAACTCCAAAACTCCGAAACTCCAAAACTCCAAAACTCCAAAACTCCGAAACTCCAAAACTCCGAAACTCCAAAACTCCAAAACTCCAAAACTCCAAAACTCCAAAACTCCGAAACTCCAAAACTCCAAAACTCCAAAACTCCAAAACTCCGAAACTCCGAAACTCCAAAACTCCAAAACTCCGAAACTCCGAAACTCCGAAACTCCGAAACTCCAAAACTCCGAAACTCCAAAACTCCAAAACTCCAAAACTCCAAAACTCCAAAACTCCAAAACTCCGAAACTCCGAAACTCCAAAACTCCAAAACTCCGAAACTCCAAAACTCCAAAACTCCGAAACTCCGAAACTCCAAAACTCCAAAACTCCGAAACTCCGAAACTCCAAAACTCCAAAACTGCAAAACTCCAAAACTGCAAAACTCCGAAACTCCAAAACTCCAAAACTCCAAAACTCCAAAACTCCGAAACTCCGAAACTCCAAAACTCCAAAACTCCGAAACTCCAAAACTCCAAAACTCCAAAACTCCAAAACTGCAAAACTCCAAAACTCCAAAACTCCGAAACTCCAAAACTCCAAAACTCCGAAACTCCGAAACTCCAAAACTCCAAAACTCCGAAACTCCAAAACTCCAAAACTCCAAAACTCCAAAACTCCAAAACTCCGAAACTCCGAAACTCCAAAACTCCGAAACTCCGAAACTCCAAAACTCCAAAACTCCAAAACTCCGAAACTCCAAAACTCCGAAACTCCGAAACTCCAAAACTCCAAAACTCCAAAACTCCGAAACTCCAAAACTCCAAAACTCCGAAACTCCGAAACTCCGAAACTCGAAAACTCCGAAACTCCGAAACTCCAAAACTCCAAAACTCCAAAACTCCGATACTCCGAAACTCGGAAACTCCCAAACTCCAAAACTCGAAAACTCCGAAACTCCGAAACTCCGAAACTCCAAAACTCCAAAACTCCGAAACTCCGAAACTCCGAAACTCCAAAACTCCAAAACTCCAAAACTCCAAAACTCCAAAACTCCAAAACTGCAAAACTCCAAAACTCCAAAACTCCGAAACTCCGAAACTCCAAAACTCCAAAACTCCAAAACTCCGAAACTCCGAAACTCCGAAACTCCGAAACTCCAAAACTCCAAAACTCCGAAACTCCAAAACTCCGAAACTCCAAAACTCCAAAACTCCAAAACTCCAAAACTCCAAAACTCCGAAACTCCAAAACTCCAAAACTCCAAAACTCCAAAACTCCGAAACTCCAAAACTCCAAAACTGCAAAACTCCGAAACTCCAAAACTCCCAAACTCCAAAACTCCGAAACTCCGAAACTCCGAAACTCCGAAACTCCAAAACTCCGAAACTCCAAAACTCCAAAACTCCAAAACTCCAAAACTCCGAAACTCCAAAACTCCGAAACTCCGAAACTCCGAAACTCCAAAACTCCAAAACTCCGAAACTCCGAAACTCCGAAACTCCAAAACTCCAAAACTCCAAAACTCCAAAACTCCGAAACTCCGAAACTCCAAAACTCCAAAACTCCGAAACTCCGAAACTCCGAAACTCCGAAACTCCAAAACTCCAAAACTCCGAAACTCCAAAACTCCGAAACTCCAAAACTCCAAAACTCCAAAACTCCGAAACTCCAAAACTCCAAAACTCCGAAACTCCGAAATTCCAAAACTCCGAAACTCCGAAACTCCAAAACTCCGAAACTCCAAAACTCCGAAACTCCGAAACTCCGAAACTCCAAAACTCCAAAACTCCGAAACTCCAAAACTCCAAAACTCCAAAACTCCAAAACTCCGAAACTCCAAAACTCCGAAACTCCAAAACTCCAAAACTCCAAAACTCCGAAACTCCAAAACTCCAAAACTCCGAAACTCCGAAACTCCAAAACTCCGAAACTCCGAAACTCCAAAACTCCGAAACTCCAAAACTCCAAAACTCTAGAACTCCGAAACTCCAAAACTCCAAAACTCCAAAACTCCAAAACTCCGAAACTCCGAAACTCCGAAACTCCAAAACTCCGAAACTCCGAAACTCCGAAACTCCAAAACTCCGAAACTCCGAACCTCCGAAACTCCGAAACTCCAAAACTCCGAAACTCCAAAACTCCGAAACTCCAAAACTCCGAAACTCCAAAACTCCAAAACTCCAAAACTCCGAAACTCCGAAACTCCGAAACTCCGAAACTCCAAAACTCCGAAACTCCAAAACTCTGAAACTCCAAAACTCCGAAACTCCAAAACTCCAAAACTCCAAAACTCCAAAACTCCGAAACTCCAAAACTCCGAAACTCCAAAACTCCAAAACTCCGAAACTCCAAAACTCCAAAACTCCGAAACTCCGAAACTCCAAAACTCCGAAACTCCAAAACTCCGAAACTCCAAAACTCCAAAACTCCGAAACTCCAAAACTCCGAAACTCCAAAACTCCAAAACTCCGAAACTCCAAAACTCCGAAACTCCAAAACTCCAAAACTCCAAAACTCCAAAACTCCAAAACTCCAAAACTCCGAAACTCCAAAATTCCAAAACTCCAAAACTCCAAAACTCCAAAACTCCAAAACTCCGAAACTCCAAAACTCCGAAACTCCAAAACTCCAAAACTCCAAAACTCCAAAACTCCAAAACTCCAAAACTCCGAAACTCCAAAACTCCAAAACTCCGAAACTCCGAAACTCCGAAACTCCAAAACTCCGAAACTCCGAAACTCCAAAACTCCGAAACTCCAAAACTGCGAAACTCCGAAACTCCGAAACTCCGAAACTCCAAAACTCCAAAACTCCAAAACTCCGAAACTCCGAAACTCCGAAACTCCAAAACTCCAAAACTCCAAAACTCCAAAACTCCGAAACTCCAAAACTCCGAAACTCCAAAACTCCAAAACTCCGAAACTCCAAAACTCCAAAACTCCGAAACTCCAAAACTCCGAAACTCCGAAACTCCAAAACTCCGAAACTCCGAAACTCCAAAACTCCGAAACTCAGAAACTCCGAAACTCCGAAACTCCAAAACTCCGAAACTCCGAAACTCCGAAACTCCAAAACTCCAAACCTCCAAAACTCCAAAACTCCAAAACTCCAAAACTCCGAAACTCCGAAACTCCAAAACTCCAAAACTCTAGAACTCCGAAACTCCAAAACTCCAAAACTCCAAAACTCCGAAACTCCAAAACTCCGAAACTCCAAAACTCCAAAACTCCAAAACTCCGAAACTCCAAAACTCCGAAACTCCAAAACTCCAAAACTCCAAAACTCCAAAACTCCAAAACTCCGAAACTCCAAAACTCCAAAACTCCAAAACTCCGAAACTCCGAAACTCCAAAACTCCAAAACTCCGAAACTCCGAAACTCCGAAACTCCGAAACTCCAAAACTCCGAAACTCCAAAACTCCAAAACTCCAAAACTCCAAAACTCCAAAACTCCGAAACTCCAAAACTCCAAAACTCCGAAACTCCGAAACTCCAAAACTCCAAAACTCCGAAACTCCGAAACTCCAAAACTCCAAAACTGCAAAACTCCAAAACTGCAAAACTCCGAAACTCCAAAACTCCAAAACTCCAAAACTCCAAAACTCCGAAACTCCGAAACTCCAAAACTCCAAAACTCCGAAACTCCAAAACTCCAAAACTCCAAAACTCCAAAACTGCAAAACTCCAAAACTCCAAAACTCCGAAACTCCAAAACTCCAAAACTCCGAAACTCCGAAACTCCAAAACTCCAAAACTCCGAAACTCCAAAACTCCAAAACTCCAAAACTCCAAAACTCCAAAACTCCAAAACTCCGAAACTCCGAAACTCCAAAACTCCGAAACTCCGAAACTCCAAAACTCCAAAACTCCAAAACTCCGAAACTCCAAAACTCCGAAACTCCGAAACTCCAAAACTCCAAAACTCCAAAACACCGAAACTCCAAAACTCCAAAACTCCGAAACTCCGAAACTCCGAAACTCGAAAACTCCGAAACTCCGAAACTCCAAAACTCCAAAACTCCAAAACTCCGATACTCCGAAACTCGGAAACTCCCAAACTCCAAAACTCGAAAACTCCGAAACTCCGAAACTCCGAAACTCCAAAACTCCAAACCTCCAAAACTCCAAAACTCCAAAACTCCTAAACTCCGAAACTCCGAAACTCCAAAACTCTAAAACTCTAGAACTCCGAAACTCCAAAACTCCAAAACTCCAAAACTCTAGAACTCCGAAACTCCAAAACTCCAAAACTCCAAAACTCCAAAACTCCGAAACTCCGAAACTCCGAAACTCCAAAACTCCGAAACTCCGAAACTCCGAAACTCCAAAACTCCGAAACTCCGAACCTCCGAAACTCCGAAACTCCAAAACTCCGAAACTCCAAAACTCCGAAACTCCAAAACTCCGAAACTCCAAAACTCCAAAACTCCAAAACTCCGAAACTCCGAAACTCCGAAACTCCGAAACTCCAAAACTCCGAAACTCCAAAACTCTGAAACTCCAAAACTCCGAAACTCCAAAACTCCAAAACTCCAAAACTCCAAAACTCCGAAACTCCAAAACTCCGAAACTCCAAAACTCCAAAACTCCGAAACTCCAAAACTCCAAAACTCCGAAACTCCGAAACTCCAAAACTCCGAAACTCCAAAACTCCGAAACTCCAAAACTCCAAAACTCCGAAACTCCAAAACTCCAAAACTCCGAAACTCCAAAATTCCAAAACTCCAAAACTCCAAAACTCCAAAACTCCAAAACTCCGAAACTCCAAAACTCCGAAACTCCAAAACTCCAAAACTCCAAAACTCCAAAACTCCAAAACTCCAAAACTCCGAAACTCCAAAACTCCAAAACTCCGAAACTCCGAAACTCCGAAACTCCAAAACTCCGAAACTCCGAAACTCCAAAACTCCGAAACTCCAAAACTGCGAAACTCCGAAACTCCGAAACTCCGAAACTCCAAAACTCCAAAACTCCAAAACTCCAAAACTCCGAAACTCCGAAACTCCGAAACTCCAAAACTCCAAAACTCCAAAACTCCAAAACTCCGAAACTCCAAAACTCCGAAACTCCAAAACTCCGAAACTCCAAAACTCCAAAACTCCGAAACTCCAAAACTCCGAAACTCCGAAACTCCAAAACTCCGAAACTCCGAAACTCCAAAACTCCGAAACTCAGAAACTCCGAAACTCCGAAACTCCAAAACTCCGAAACTCCGAAACTCCAAAACTCCAAACCTCCAAAACTCCAAAACTCCAAAACTCCAAAACTCCGAAACTCCGAAACTCCAAAACTCCAAAACTCTAGAACTCCGAAACTCCAAAACTCCAAAACTCCAAAACTCCGAAACTCCAAAACTCCGAAACTCCAAAACTCCAAAACTCCAAAACTCCGAAACTCCAAAACTCCGAAACTCCAAAACTCCAAAACTCCAAAACTCCAAAACTCCGAAACTCCAAAACTCCAAAACTCCAAAACTCCGAAACTCCGAAACTCCAAAACTCCAAAACTCCGAAACTCCGAAACTCCGAAACTCCGAAACTCCAAAACTCCGAAACTCCAAAACTCCAAAACTCCAAAACTCCAAAACTCCAAAACTCCGAAACTCCAAAACTCCAAAACTCCGAAACTCCGAAACTCCAAAACTCCAAAACTCCGAAACTCCGAAACTCCAAAACTCCAAAACTGCAAAACTCCAAAACTGCAAAACTCCGAAACTCCAAAACTCCAAAACTCCAAAACTCCAAAACTCCGAAACTCCGAAACTCCAAAACTCCAAAACTCCGAAACTCCAAAACTCCAAAACTCCAAAACTCCAAAACTGCAAAACTCCAAAACTCCAAAACTCCGAAACTCCAAAACTCCAAAACTCCGAAACTCCGAAACTCCAAAACTCCAAAACTCCGAAACTCCAAAACTCCAAAACTCCAAAACTCCAAAACTCCAAAACTCCAAAACTCCGAAACTCCGAAACTCCAAAACTCCGAAACTCCGAAACTCCAAAACTCCAAAACTCCAAAACTCCGAAACTCCAAAACTCCGAAACTCCGAAACTCCAAAACTCCAAAACTCCAAAACTCCGAAACTCCAAAACTCCAAAACTCCGAAACTCCGAAACTCCGAAACTCGAAAACTCCGAAACTCCGAAACTCCAAAACTCCAAAACTCCAAAACTCCGATACTCCGAAACTCGGAAACTCCCAAACTCCAAAACTCGAAAACTCCGAAACTCCGAAACTCCGAAACTCCAAAACTCCAAACCTCCAAAACTCCAAAACTCCAAAACTCCTAAACTCCGAAACTCCGAAACTCCAAAACTCTAAAACTCTAGAACTCCGAAACTCCAAAACTCCAAAACTCCAAAACTCTAGAACTCCGAAACTCCAAAACTCCAAAACTCCAAAACTCCAAAACTCCGAAACTCCGAAACTCCGAAACTCCAAAACTCCGAAACTCCGAAACTCCGAAACTCCAAAACTCCGAAACTCCGAAACTCCGAAACTCCGAAACTCCAAAACTCCAAAACTCCAAAACTCCGAAACTCCAAAACTCCGAAACTCCAAAACTCCAAAACTCCAAAACTCCAAAACTCCGAAACTCCAAAACTCCGAAACTCCAAAACTCCAAAACTCCAAAACTCCGAAACTCCAAAACTCCAAAACTCCGAAACTCCGAAACTCCAAAACTCCGAAACTCCGAAACTCCAAAACTCCGAAACTCCAAAACTCCGAAACTCCGAAACTCCGAAACTCCGAAACTCCAAAACTCCAAAACTCCAAAACTCCGAAACTCCAAAACTCCGAAACTCCAAAACTCCAAAACTCCAAAACTCCGAAACTCCAAAACTCCGAAACTCCAAAACTCCAAAACTCCGAAACTCCAAAACTCCAAAACTCCGAAACTCCGAAACTCCAAAACTCCGAAACTCCAAAACTCCAAAACTCCAAAACTAAAAAACTCCAAAACTCCAAAACTCCAAAACTCCGAAACTCCAAAATTCCAAAACTCCAAAACTCCAAAACTCCAAAACTCCAAAACTCCGAAACTCCAAAACTCCGAAACTCCAAAACTCCAAAACTCCAAAACTCCAAAACTCCAAAACTCCAAAACTCCGAAACTCCAAAACTCCAAAACTCCGAAACTCCTAAACTCCGAAACTCCAAAACTCCGAAACTCCGAAACTCCAAAACTCCGAAACTCCAAAACTCCGAAACTCCGAAACTCCGAAACTCCGAAACTCCGAAACTCAAAAACTCCAAAACTCCAAAACTCCGAAACTCCAAAACTCCGAAACTCCAAAACTCCAAAACTCCAAAACTCCAAAACTCCGAAACTCCAAAACTCCGAAACTCCAAAACTCCAAAACTCCGAAACTCCAAAACTCCAAAACTCCGAAACTCCGAAACTCCAAAACTCCGAAACTCCAAAACTCCAAAACTCCAAAACTCCAAAACTCCAAAACTCCAAAACTCCAAAACTCCGAAACTCCAAAATTCCAAAACTCCAAAACTCCAAAACTCCAAAACTCCAAAACTCCGAAACTCCAAAACTCCGAAACTCCAAAACTCCAAAACTCCAAAACTCCAAAACTCCAAAACTCCAAAACTCCGAAACTCCGAAACTCCAAAACTCCAAAACTCCGAAACTCCAAAACTCCAAAACTCCGAAACTCCGAAACTCCAAAACTCCAAAACTCCGAAACTCCAAAACTCCAAAACTCCAAAACTCCAAAACTCCAAAACTGCAAAACTCCGAAACTCCAAAACTCCAAAACTCCAAAACTCCAAAACTCCGAAACTCCGAAACTCCAAAACTCCAAAACTCCGAAACTCCAAAACTCCAAAACTCCAAAACTGCAAAACTCCAAAACTCCAAAACTCCGAAACTCCAAAACTCCAAAACTCCGAAACTCCGAAACTCCAAAACTCCAAAACTCCGAAACTCCAAAACTCCAAAACTGCAAAACTCCGAAACTCCAAAACTCCAAAACTCCAAAACTCCGAAACTCCGAAACTCCAAAACTCCAAAACTCCAAAACTCCGAAACTCCAAAACTCCGAAACTCCGAAACTCCAAAACTCCAAAACTCCAAAACTCCGAAACTCCAAAACTCCAAAAACTCCAAAACTCCGAAACTCCGAAACTCCGAAACTCCGCAACTCCGAAACTCCGAAACTCCGAAACTCCAAAACTCCGAAACTCCGAAACTCCAAAACTCCAAAACTCCGAAACTCCAAAACTCCGAAACTCCAAAACTCCAAAACTCCAAAACTCCGAAACTCCAAAACTCCGAAACTCCAAAACTCCAAAACTCCAAAACTCCGAAACTCCAAAACTCCGAAACTCCAAAACTCCGAAACTCCAAAACTCCGAAACTCCAAAACTCCAAAACTCCAAAACTCCAAAACTCCGAAACTCCGAAACTCCAAAACTCCAAAACTCCAAAACTCCAAAACTCCGAAACTCCAAAACTCCAAAACTCCAAAACTCCAAAACTCCAAAACTGCAAAACTCCAAAACTCCAAAACTCCGAAACTCCAAAACTCCAAAACTCCAAAACTCCAAAACTCCGAAACTCCGAAACTCCGAAACTCCAAAACTCCGAAACTCCGAAACTCCAAAACTCCGAAACTCCCAAACTCCAAAACTCCAAAACTCCAAAACTCCGAAACTCCGAAACTCCGAAACTCCAAAACTCCAAAACTCCAAAACTCCAAAACTTCAAAACTCCGAAACTCCAAAACTCCGAAACTCCAAAACTCCAAAACTCCAAAACTCCAAAACTCCAAAACTCCGAAACTCCAAAACTCCAAAACTCCAAAACTCCAAAACTCCAAAACTCCAAAACTGCAAAACTCCAAAACTCCAAAACTCCGAAACTCCAAAACTCCAAAACTCCGAAACTCCGAAACTCCGAAACTCCAAAACTCCGAAACTCCGAAACTCCAAAACTCCGAAACTCCAAAACTCCGAAACTCCGAAACTCCGAAACTCCGAAACTCCAAAACTCCAAAACTCCAAAACTCCAAAACTCCAAAACTCCGAAACTCCGAAACTCCAAAACTCCAAAACTCCAAAACTCCAAAACTTCAAAACTCCGAAACTCCAAAACTCCGAAACTCCAAAACTCCAAAACTCCAAAACTCCAAAACTCCGAAACTCCAAAACTCCAAAACTCCAAAACTCCAAAACTCCAAAACTGCAAAACTCCAAAACTCCAAAACTCCGAAACTCCAAAACTCCAAAACTCCGAAACTCCGAAACTCCGAAACTCCAAAACTCCGAAACTCCGAAACTCCAAAACTCCGAAACTCCAAAACTCCGAAACTCCGAAACTCCGAAACTCCGAAACTCCAAAACTCCAAAACTCCAAAACTCCGAAACTCCAAAACTCCGAAACTCCAAAACTCCAAAACTCCAAAACTCCAAAACTCCAAAACTCCAAAACTCCAAAACTCCAAAACTCCGAAACTCCAAAACTCCAAAACTCCAAAACTCCAAAACTCCAAAACTCCGAAACTCCGAAACTCCGAAACTCCAAAACTACAAAACTCCGGAACTCCGAAACTCCAAAACTCCAAAACTCCGAAACTCCGAAACTCCGAAACTCCAAAACTCCGAAACTCCGAAACTCCGAAACTCCAAAACTCCGAAACTCCGAAACTCCAAAACTCCGAAACTCCGAAACTCCGAAACTCCGAAACTCAAAAACTCCAAAACTCCAAAACTCCGAAACTCCAAAACTCCGAAACTCCAAAACTCCAAAACTGCAAAACTCCAAAACTCCGAAACTCCAAAACTCCGAAACTCCAAAACTCCGAAACTCCAAAACTCCAAAACTCCGAAACTCCGAAACTCCAAAACTCCGAAACTCCGAAACTCCAAAACTCCAAAACTCCAAAACTCCAAAACTCCAAAACTCCGAAACTCCAAAATTCCAAAACTCCAAAACTCCAAAACTCCAAAACTCCAAAACTCCGAAACTCCAAAACTCCGAAACTCCAAAACTCCAAAACTCCAAAACTCCAAAACTCCGAAACTCCGAAACTCCAAAACTCCAAAACTCCGAAACTCCAAAACTCCAAAACTCCGAAACTCCGAAACTCCAAAACTCCAAAACTCCGAAACTCCAAAACTCCAAAACTCCAAAACTGCAAAACTCCAAAACTGCAAAACTCCGAAACTCCAAAACTCCAAAACTCCAAAACTCCAAAACTCCGAAACTCCGAAACTCCAAAACTCCAAAACTCCGAAACTCCAAAACTCCAAAACTCCAAAACTGCAAAACTCCAAAACTCCAAAACTCCGAAACTCCAAAACTCCGAAACTCCGAAACTCCAAAACTCCAAAACTCCGAAACTCCAAAACTCCAAAACTGCAAAACTCCGAAACTCCAAAACTCCAAAACTCCAAAACTCCGAAACTCCGAAACTCCAAAACTCCAAAACTCCGAAACTCCAAAACTCCGAAACTCCGAAACTCCAAAACTCCAAAACTCCAAAACTCCGAAACTCCAAAACTCCAAAAACTCCAAAACTCCGAAACTCCGAAACTCCGAAACTCCGAAACTCCGAAACTCCGAAACTCCGAAACTCCAAAACTCCGAAACTCCGAAACTCCGAAACTCCAAAACTCCAAAACTCCGAAACTCCAAAACTCCGAAACTCCAAAACTCCAAAACTCCAAAACTCCGAAACTCCAAAACTCCGAAACTCCAAAACTCCAAAACTCCAAAACTCCGAAACTCCAAAACTCCGAAACTCCAAAACTCCGAAACTCCAAAACTCCGAAACTCCAAAACTCCAAAACTCCAAAACTCCGAAACTCCAAAACTCCGAAACTCCAAAACTCCAAAGCTCCAAAACTCCAAAACTCCGAAACTCCAAAACTCCAAAACTCCAAAACTCCAAAACTCCAAAACTGCAAAACTCCAAAACTCCAAAACTCCGAAACTCCAAAACTCCAAAACTCCAAAACTCCAAAACTCCGAAACTCCGAAACTCCGAAACTCCAAAACTCCGAAACTCCGAAACTCCAAAACTCCGAAACTCCAAAACTCCAAAACTCCAAAACTCCAAAACTCCGAAACTCCGAAACTCCGAAACTCCAAAACTCCAAAACTCCAAAACTCCAAAACTTCAAAACTCCGAAACTCCAAAACTCCGAAACTCCAAAACTCCAAAACTCCAAAACTCCAAAACTCCAAAACTCCGAAACTCCAAAACTCCAAAACTCCAAAACTCCAAAACTCCAAAACTGCAAAACTCCAAAACTCCAAAACTCCGAAACTCCAAAACTCCAAAACTCCGAAACTCCGAAACTCCGAAACTCCAAAACTCCGAAACTCCGAAACTCCAAAACTCCGAAACTCCAAAACTCCGAAACTCCGAAACTCCGAAACTCCGAAACTCCAAAACTCCAAAACTCCAAAACTCCAAAACTCCAAAACTCCGAAACTCCGAAACTCCAAAACTCCAAAACTCCAAAACTCCAAAACTTCAAAACTCCGAAACTCCAAAACTCCGAAACTCCAAAACTCCGAAACTCCAAAACTCCGAAACTCCAAAACTCCAAAACTCCAAAACTCCAAAACTCCAAAACTCCGAAACTCCGAAACTCCAAAACTCCAAAACTCCGAAACTCCAAAACTCCAAAACTCCGAAACTCCGAAACTCCAAAACTCCAAAACTCCGAAACTCCAAAACTCCAAAACTCCAAAACTGCAAAACTCCGAATCTCCAAAACTCCAAAACTCCAAAACTCCAAAACTCCGAAACTCCGAAACTCCAAAACTCCAAAACTCCGAAACTCCAAAACTCCAAAACTCCAAAACTGCAAAACTCCAAAACTCCAAAACTCCAAAACTCCAAAACTTCAAAACTCCGAAACTCCAAAACTCCGAAACTCCGAAACTCCAAAACTCCGAAACTCCGAAACTCCAAAACTCCGAAACTCCAAAACTCCAAAACTCCAAAACTCCAAAACTCCGAAACTCCGAAACTCCGAAACTCCAAAACTCCAAAACTCCAAAACTCCAAAACTTCAAAACTCCGAAACTCCAAAACTCCGAAACTCCAAAACTCCAAAACTCCAAAACTCCAAAACTCCAAAACTCCGAAACTCCAAAACTCCAAAACTCCAAAACTCCAAAACTCCAAAACTGCAAAACTCCAAAACTCCAAAACTCCGAAACTCCAAAACTCCAAAACTCCGAAACTCCGAAACTCCGAAACTCCAAAACTCCGAAACTCCGAAACTCCAAAACTCCGAAACTCCAAAACTCCGAAACTCCGAAACTCCGAAACTCCAAAACTCCAAAACTCCAAAACTCCAAAACTCCAAAACTCCGAAACTCCGAAACTCCAAAACTCCAAAACTCCAAAACTCCAAAACTTCAAAACTCCGAAACTCCAAAACTCCGAAACTCCAAAACTCCAAAACTCCAAAACTCCAAAACTCCAAAACTCCGAAACTCCAAAACTCCAAAACTCCAAAACTCCAAAACTCCAAAACTGCAAAACTCCAAAACTCCAAAACTCCGAAACTCCAAAACTCCAAAACTCCGAAACTCCGAAACTCCGAAACTCCAAAACTCCGAAACTCCGAAACTCCAAAACTCCGAAACTCCAAAACTCCGAAACTCCGAAACTCCGAAACTCCGAAACTCCAAAACTCCAAAACTCCAAAACTCCGAAACTCCAAAACTCCGAAACTCCAAAACTCCAAAACTCCAAAACTCCAAAACTCCGAAACTCCAAAACTCCGAAACTCCAAAACTCCAAAACTCCAAAACTCCGAAACTCCAAAACTCCAAAACTCCGAAACTCCGAAACTCCAAAACTCCAAAACTCCAAAACTCCAAAACTCCAAAACTCCAAAACTGCAAAACTCCAAAACTCCAAAACTCCGAAACTCCAAAACTCCAAAACTCCAAAACACCGAAACTCCGAAACTCCGAAACTCCGAAACTCCGAAACTCCGAAACTCCGAAACTCCAAAACTCCAAAACTCCAAAACTCCGAAACTCCAAAACTCTAGAACTCCGAAACTCCAAAACTCCAAAACTCCAAAACTCCAAAACTCCGAAACTCCAAAACTCCGAAACTCCAAAACTCCAAAACTCCGAAACTCCAAAACTCCGAAACTCCAAAACTCCAAAACTCCAAAACTCCAAAACTCCAAAACTCCAAAACTCCAAAACTCCGAAACTCCGAAACTCCGAAACTCCGAAACTCCGAAACTCCGAAACTCCAAAACTCCAAAACTCCAAAACTCCAAAACTCCAAAACTCCGAAACTCCAAAACTCCGAAACTCCAAAACTCCAAAACTCCGAAACTCCAAAACTCCGAATCTCCAAAACTCCAAAACTCCAAAACTCCAAAACTCCGAAACTCCAAAACTCCAAAACTCCAAAACTCCAAAACTCCAAAACTGCAAAACTCCAAAACTCCAAAACTCCGAAACTCCAAAACTCCAAAACTCCAAAACTCCAAAACTCCGAAGCTCCGAAACTCCGAAACTCCAAAACTCCGAAACTCCGAAACTCCAAAACTCCGAAACTCCAAAACTCCAAAACTCCAAAACTCCAAAACTCCGAAACTCCGAAACTCCGAAACTCCAAAACTCCAAAACTCCAAAACTTCAAAACTCCGAAACTCCAAAACTCCGAAACTCCAAAACTCCAAAACTCCAAAACTCCAAAACTCCAAAACTCCGAAACTCCAAAACTCCAAAACTCCAAAACTCCAAAACTCCAAAACTGCAAAACTCCAAAACTCCAAAACTCCGAAACTCCAAAACTCCAAAACTCCGAAACTCCGAAACTCCGAAACTCCAAAACTCCGAAACTCCGAAACTCCAAAACTCCGAAACTCCAAAACTCCGAAACTCCGAAACTCCGAAACTCCGAAACTCCAAAACTCCAAAACTCCAAAACTCCAAAACTCCAAAACTCCGAAACTCCGAAACTCCGAAACTCCAAAACTCCAAAACTCCAAAACTCCAAAACTTCAAAACTCCGAAACTCCAAAACTCCGAAACTCCAAAACTCCGAAACTCCAAAACTCCGAAACTCCAAAACTCCAAAACTCCAAAACTCCAAAACTCCAAAACTCCAAAACTCCGAAACTCCGAAACTCCAAAACTCCAAAACTCCGAAACTCCAAAACTCCAAAACTCCGAAACTCCGAAACTCCAAAACTCCAAAACTCCGAAACTCCAAAACTCCAAAACTCCAAAACTGCAAAACTCCGAAACTCCAAAACTCCAAAACTCCAAAACTCCGAAACTCCGAAACTCCAAAACTCCAAAACTCCGAAACTCCAAAACTCCAAAACTCCAAAACTGCAAAACTCCAAAACTCCAAAACTCCGAAACTCCAAAACTCCGAAACTCCGAAACTCCAAAACTCCAAAACTCCGAAACTCCAAAACTCCAAAACTGCAAAACTCCGAAACTCCAAAACTCCAAAACTCCAAAACTCCGAAACTCCGAAACTCCAAAACTCCAAAACTCCAAAACTCCGAAACTCCAAAACTCCGAAACTCCGAAACTCCAAAACTCCAAAACTCCAAAACTCCGAAACTCCAAAACTCCAAAAACTCCAAAACTCCGAAACTCCGAAACTCCGAAACTCCGAAACTCCGAAACTCCGAAACTCCGAAACTCCAAAACTCCGAAACTCCGAAACTCCGAAACTCCAAAACTCCAAAACTCCGAAACTCCAAAACTCCGAAACTCCAAAACTCCAAAACTCCAAAACTCCAAAACTCCGAAACTCCAAAACTCCGAAACTCCAAAACTCCAAAACTCCAAAACTCCGAAACTCCAAAACTCCGAAACTCCAAAACTCCGAAACTCCAAAACTCCGAAACTCCAAAACTCCAAAACTCCAAAACTCCAAAACTCCGAAACTCCAAAACTCCGAAACTCCAAAACTCCAAAACTCCAAAACTCCAAAACTCCGAAACTCCAAAACTCCAAAACTCCAAAACTCCAAAACTCCAAAACTGCAAAACTCCAAAACTCCAAAACTCCGAAACTCCAAAACTCCAAAACTCCAAAACTCCAAAACTCCGAAACTCCGAAACTCCGAAACTCCAAAACTCCGAAACTCCGAAACTCCAAAACTCCGAAACTCCAAAACTCCAAAACTCCAAAACTCCAAAACTCCGAAACTCCGAAACTCCGAAACTCCAAAACTCCAAAACTCCAAAACTCCAAAACTTCAAAACTCCGAAACTCCAAAACTCCGAAACTCCAAAACTCCAAAACTCCAAAACTCCAAAACTCCAAAACTCCGAAACTCCAAAACTCCAAAACTCCAAAACTCCAAAACTCCAAAACTGCAAAACTCCAAAACTCCAAAACTCCGAAACTCCAAAACTCCAAAACTCCGAAACTCCGAAACTCCGAAACTCCAAAACTCCGAAACTCCGAAACTCCAAAACTCCGAAACTCCAAAACTCCGAAACTCCGAAACTCCGAAACTCCAAAACTCCAAAACTCCAAAACTCCAAAACTCCAAAACTCCGAAACTCCGAAACTCCAAAACTCCAAAACTCCAAAACTCCAAAACTTCAAAACTCCGAAACTCCAAAACTCCGAAACTCCAAAACTCCAAAACTCCAAAACTCCAAAACTCCAAAACTCCGAAACTCCAAAACTCCAAAACTCCAAAACTCCAAAACTCCAAAACTGCAAAACTCCAAAACTCCAAAACTCCGAAACTCCAAAACTCCAAAACTCCGAAACTCCGAAACTCCGAAACTCCAAAACTCCGAAACTCCGAAACTCCAAAACTCCGAAACTCCAAAACTCCGAAACTCCGAAACTCCGAAACTCCGAAACTCCAAAACTCCAAAACTCCAAAACTCCGAAACTCCAAAACTCCGAAACTCCAAAACTCCAAAACTCCAAAACTCCAAAACTCCGAAACTCCAAAACTCCGAAACTCCAAAACTCCAAAACTCCAAAACTCCGAAACTCCAAAACTCCAAAACTCCGAAACTCCGAAACTCCAAAACTCCAAAACTCCAAAACTCCAAAACTCCAAAACTCCAAAACTGCAAAACTCCAAAACTCCAAAACTCCGAAACTCCAAAACTCCAAAACTCCAAAACACCGAAACTCCGAAACTCCGAAACTCCGAAACTCCGAAACTCCGAAACTCCGAAACTCCAAAACTCCAAAACTCCAAAACTCCGAAACTCCAAAACTCTAGAACTCCGAAACTCCAAAACTCCAAAACTCCAAAACTCCAAAACTCCGAAACTCCAAAACTCCGAAACTCCAAAACTCCAAAACTCCGAAACTCCAAAACTCCGAAACTCCAAAACTCCAAAACTCCAAAACTCCAAAACTCCAAAACTCCAAAACTCCAAAACTCCGAAACTCCGAAACTCCGAAACTCCGAAACTCCGAAACTCCGAAACTCCAAAACTCCAAAACTCCAAAACTCCAAAACTCCAAAACTCCGAAACTCCAAAACTCCGAAACTCCAAAACTCCAAAACTCCGAAACTCCAAAACTCCGAATCTCCAAAACTCCAAAACTCCAAAACTCCAAAACTCCGAAACTCCAAAACTCCAAAACTCCAAAACTCCAAAACTCCAAAACTCCAAAACTGCAAAACTCCAAAACTCCAAAACTCCGAAACTCCAAAACTCCAAAACTCCAAAACTCCAAAACTCCGAAACTCCGAAACTCCGAAACTCCAAAACTCCGAAACTCCGAAACTCCAAAACTCCGAAACTCCAAAACTCCAAAACTCCAAAACTCCAAAACTCCGAAACTCCGAAACTCCGAAACTCCAAAACTCCAAAACTCCAAAACTCCAAAACTTCAAAACTCCGAAACTCCAAAACTCCGAAACTCCAAAACTCCAAAACTCCAAAACTCCAAAACTCCAAAACTCCGAAACTCCAAAACTCCAAAACTCCAAAACTCCAAAACTCCAAAACTGCAAAACTCCAAAACTCCAAAACTCCGAAACTCCAAAACTCCAAAACTCCGAAACTCCGAAACTCCGAAACTCCAAAACTCCGAAACTCCGAAACTCCAAAACTCCGAAACTCCAAAACTCCGAAACTCCGAAACTCCGAAACTCCAAAACTCCAAAACTCCAAAACTCCAAAACTCCAAAACTCCGAAACTCCGAAACTCCAAAACTCCAAAACTCCAAAACTCCAAAACTTCAAAACTCCGAAACTCCAAA